>NW_005370660.1:1968225-1976739 GCF_000412655.1 Myotis brandtii
CAGGCGTCAATCAGGCCGGCAGGGGAGCAGTTAGGGGTGATCAGGCTGGCAGGCAGAAGTGGTTAGGGGCAATCAGGCAGGCAGATAGGCGAGCTGTTAGGAGCCAGCAGTCCGGGATTGTGTGAGGGATGTCCAACTGCTGGTCTAGGCCTGATCCCACAGGGCCTAGATTGGAGAGGGGGCCAGATTGGAGAGGGTGCAGGCCAGGCTGAGGGACACCCCCCCCCCATGCACAAATTTCATGCACCGAGCCTCTAGTGTCATATAATATCCTTTTATGTGTAGGTGGCTCCAAATATTTGGAGTTTTATTGTTCCTATGACCTTCAGTCTTTGGTAATTACTTCATCTACCTCCTAACTTCCTCACCTCCATCCAATATTCACTGCACCACAGCAGCCTCTCCAAGTACTGGCAGAGTGTGAAGTCGGCTCCTTGGCATCTGTCAGATGCTTTAAATTATTTTTAATTTTGCAGAAGACAAAATTTTATTATAATTGTAAGACTCCAGAGGACCTTTTTTTTTTTTTCTGGGATAAGATATTTCATTTTTTATTCATGGTTTTTATTTTATTTTATTTTTTAAAAATTTCTTTATTGGTTAAGGTGTTACAAATGTGCACAACAGCTTCGTTTCCCTCGCGCGGGCCCTTATCCCGGTGAGAGTCATTTGTGTTTGCCGGTGGTGACCGGATAAGAATGGATTTGAACCCCACCCTCTACTACTTTCCCTCTGGGGATTGATAGTCTGATAGTTGTTTCCCTGTCTTTGGGTCTGTCCCTGTTCATCAGTCTATGTTGTTCTCCAGAGGACCTCTTAAAGAAATTACTTGGGATATGTTTCACTTTTATACCCATAGGGAAAAAAAAGGATGAGAATGTAAGAATTGTCAATATGCCTGGTATAATTTGTTTTCAAATTAAGCCAAAATTCTAATTTTGGGGGGAAAAAAAGATAAAGTGAAGTAGTTACAAATGTCATTTTTTGTAGCTTTCCAACTCTGCAGGAACTGGATTTGGGCCATTTGAGAATAATTTCAACTGTTAAATCAACATGGAAACAAAGCAAGAAACTTGATAAAGTGGTTCCCAGCCTGGTGATTTAGGAGTTAAACTTCAGAGTTGACACTCCAGCATTTGGTAATTATCCCACCCCATACTTGGCTGCAAAATCTGTGAAATAGCCTCCTTCAGGAAGAAGACAGGTTTTCTTGTAATACCATAATTGGTTAAGGGTAAATATGTTGCATTTAATAACTGAGTCCCTTAATTTTCAGAACAAATGGCACTCACATGCTTGCTATTAACCTTCTGAATTATGAATAAGCAATGCTAGGCTGCCACAAGCCATTGGATGTTCAAATGACTACCCCTATATTTGAGATGCTATCTACTCTAATGAAATGACAAAATAGAATTATATCAGAAGAAAAACAGCCATATATATATATATATGCTAAATCATACAAATGAACCTTCTGTAATTCAGTAGTAATATAAGAAGGTGACCTCAGGTAGACTTCTTTTTCTAACGCTATTGTTTTGTTCCAAAGCAAAACTGAGGCCTGCTGCAATTGTTCTTACAACTAGCTAATCACAAGTCAACCCCTGCTGGTAAAATGAGGCTAAAGTTATTACATGTTAGATAAAAAGGGCTTTAGAATTCACAAATAATTGTAGAAATAACTAATATATTATGTTATAATTATATGGGGAGGGTGTACATTGTAAAAACAGCCAACACAAAAAAATCACTTGGCCATACTAAGTCTTCATATATTAAAACTCTAAGTATGGGTATTAGAATATTCATGATAAAGTCAGAGTTCTATCCCATCTTTAGATAAATCATCATAAATTCAACCAGAAGACTAAAATCCAGTTGAGAGTCAGAAGCAAAAGCAAGTGGCTTACTAACCTATTCAAATGTATTAACATTGTGTATTATGAAATAAAATAAATGCAAAAAGTACAATAGAAATACTTTTAACCAATGCAATTGAGTCTGATAGTTAACTGATTAATCTGAAAAATGAGTTAAATTAGCAAACAATAAAAAATTACAGGCATCATACATATTTTATATTATTAAAGTAAATAATAATAAATTCAAGTTCCAGTCTTTCAATGTAAAATGAAAGCCATTCCCTTGAGAATATATCCACTGATGGGAATTTCACCTGGCCTTTCTTGCATAAACCACACCCATCCTATTAACTAAGATTTCCAGTTTCAGCTCTTTTAAAGAATACAGAAATTTAGTATCCTTTAAATACTTTAGTGAAGCAAAAAGCATGCTTTTAGATTTCCATGGTTTGCAATCTTTTCTAAATATCTCACCTACACTTAATTTGACATAATTCTCAGCTATTTTTCTTTATTGGATCATTCCAAAGCATTTAATTTAATCTTCATAAAATAGCTCTCTTCTATTGCCCATTTATATTTTGTTGATTTTCATAAATATTTATTAAATTACATCAAGATAAATATCATTGACATAAAATGTTTAGGAACAAATAAAACTATATAACTCATCAAGTGGGAGCTGTAGTACATAAATATATGAATAGATTACATGCCATACGTATTCAGGAGGCTACAGGAATCAGATTTATCTTTTACAGAGAAAATAAGGAATGCTGTTGTTCCATAAAATTTATTAAACAAAAGTTAAGTAAAACTTAATTTTTAGTAGGTAAAATAGTTGTAGGTAACAATCTATATATATAAAAAGCCAGCAACTGGAACACCGTAACAACCAGAACAACTGGTCGCTATGATGCCCACTGTGGCCAGCAAACTACCCGATCAGGGGATGGGGTCGGCCGGTCAACCTCCCATGGCCCCTCCCGTAAGCTGGCCCTGCGCCTGATCGGCCTCTCCCACCTTGATCGAGGGCGGGGAAGCTGGCCAACCTCCCGCAGCCTCACCCCATGGGCAGCCCCACCCCTGATCATCCCCACCCTAATAGGGGGTGGGGCTGTCCAGCCAACCTCCTGCATCCCCTCCCCCACCCAGCCCCACCCTACATCAGCCCCCTCACCCTGATCGGGGAAGGGCCAGCCGACCAACCACCTGCAGCCCCTCTCCCTGGCCAGCCCCTCCCTCGCCTCCGATGGGCCCCCACTACCCCGATTGGCCCGCAGCCCCTCCCCCAAGTATGCCCTGCTCCTGATTGCCTCCCCACCCACCCTAATAGGGGGCGGGGCTGTCCAGCCAACCACCTGCAGCCCCTCCCCCTGGCCATCCCCTCCCTCGCCTCCAATGGGCCCCCACTACCCCGATTGGCCCGCAGCTCCTCCCCCAAGTATGCCCTGCTCCTGATTGCCTCCCCAACCCAATAGGGGTGGGGCCGGCCAACATCCTGCAGCCCTTCCCCCCGCCCAGTCTTCCACCCCAATCAGGGGCAGAGCAGGCCAGCCAACCACCCATGGGCCCTCCCCCAGGCCATTGGACCCCGATTGACCGCCACCCCAATGGGGGGCGGGGCCAATCACCCACGGCCCCTACCCCCAGCCAGCCCAGCCCTGATCGGGCCCCAATCAGGGCAGGCCAGCCAGCCAACCTCCAGCCATCTCATCCTCCCAACAGGCCTGGCCCCAAACCGCTGATTGGGGCCGGGCTGGCTGGACCCCACCCATGCACGAATTTGTGCATATTGGACCCCGATTGACCACCACCCCAATTGGGGGTGGGGCCAATCACCCACGGCCTCTACCCCCAGACAGCCCAGCCCTGATTGGGCCCCAATCAGAGCAGGCCAGCCAGCCAACCTCTGGCCATCTCATCCTACCAACAGGCCTGGCCCCAATCCACTGATTGTGGCCAGGCTGGCTGGACCCCACCCATGCATGAATTTGTGCACTGGGCCTTTAGTATGTTATAAGAATGTACTAATACCGTATATTGCAATGTGTTTTACTAAACTTATAAATGTTTCAGTTACTTTTATTATATAATATAGAAAGAATCATTTTATCCAGGAGTTTAAAAATATTTTTAATTAACAGAGGCAAATGCATGAAGATATTTATCATTTCAATTCATCAAATCCATAATGTAAAGGCCTTGGCTCAGCAATGCTGAGGTTCTTCTAGTCTTTCTTCATGGTTTTCAAATGCTGTTGCAGTAAGAGATATGAGTTTTAAAATTTTCCATAGTCAGTAGGTACATGGCATGCACTTTAATATCTGAGATTTTAATGTTTTCAATTTCTATTAGTTTTTAACTCCCCTCTTTCTTTTGATGAAAGAAACTTGATACTAGATGAAAGATTAGCCAATGGGAAGGGTAGCGGTCATACGCCAATTACCATGTTTCTCTTTTATTAGTGTAGATATAAAAAGAATCATTTTATCCAGGAGTTTAAAAATATTTTTAATTAACAGAGGCAAATGCATGAAGATATTTATCATTTCAATTCATCAAATCCATAATGTAAAGGCCTTGGCTCAGCAATGCTGAGGTTCTTCTAGTCTTTCTTCATGGTTTTCAAATGCTGTTGCAGTAAGAGATATGAGTTTTAAAATTTTCCATAGTCAGTAGGTACATGGCATGCACTTTAATATCTGAGATTTTAATGTTTTCAATTTCTATTAGTTTTTAACTCCCCTCTTTCTTTTGATGAAAGAAACTTGATACTAGATGAAAAATATTAAATATATTCTATTTTTAATCTTCTTGTGTTTATTTTGAAAGTAAACAAAATTATTATAGTCAGGTTTAACATTTTCAAATATCTAGAGTGTTTAAATGTCAATGACCTCCCCGCAGAACATCAATAACATTAGAAAGCTTTTACTTCCCTCATTTGTTCTTCATTTTTTCAGTCAATTGAGGAGAATAAATAATAAACTTGTATACTTTTGTTGTTCACTATTGATTCTCACATGCCATTACTTCTCCTGAAGACTTTCAGCTTCTTTCTGGAATGCATTTTCTAGTCTTTTAATAGTTACCACTTATTATATGCCAAAAATATGCCAATTTTATTTCTCAAAAATTTAAGTGCATTGTAGAACCTAATAATACCTTGCATGTAGAAGATGCTCATTATATATTTGTCAAATGTGAGAATGAACAAGTAAGCAAATACCAACCTTGGCCCTAGGCATGTTATATATATATATATGTCTCATTGTTACAAAACTCTATAAGAAAGGTTTTCTCTGCATTTGTGAAGGAGAAAACTGAGCTTCAAATGTTAGTAAGTAAAACTTGCCCAAAGTCATATCACATAAACCTTTAAGATTTGGATTTAATTTTATGTCTATCCAACATCAAATAGCATGTTTTGTCAATTTCTTGGGTTCTTGAACCCAAGAAATGAAGGCTCTCACAATAGAAAAAGGTACATTGAGATTCATGAAGATGATGCATTTATGGATAAATTTATATTAGGAATGAATTTTATCTCTTTTCTTACTTTCACCATTCTCTTGTTTCCTTTCTTTTTATTATTTTCTCTACACTTTGGCTACCATTACTATATAAGTGACTGGTAGAATTAATGCAATTGATGGTGGAAAAAAACTGAATGAAAAGAACAGGAATCAGGGGGAAACAATAAAGGGAAAAACAGAAAATATAGACACATGGATTAATAAATATTATGTCCAAAGCATCTCAGATTCAATCACTGCTTTGCAGAAAGGTTTATCACAAATATGATAGTATCTTTAGATTTTTGCAGAAGTTTTACTTAAAAGTATTTTATAGTCAATGTTTTTGTTTTCAAGTTTTGAAGTTTCTGAAATTCAAAAACTCTAGAAATGTTGGATTTACTATACACTATATTGAAGTTTCAAATCCTTGGATATTTTATTTTATAATGAAGAGACTTTTTCAAGTCACTTCACTACTTTCATTGCCATGGGAATAAAAATAAGGCAAAAAGAAGCAAAAATGCAAGTGAAATAAAATATCTTTTTTTTCTAAATATAGTTTTATTGATTTCAGAGAGAAAAGGAGAGGGAGAGAGATACTAGTAGAAACATCAATGATGAGAGAGAATCATCCATTGGCTGCCTCCTGCATGCCCCACACTGGGGATCGATCCTTGCAACCCAGGCATGTACCCTGACTGGGAATGGAACCATGACCTTCAGGTTCACAGGTCCACACTCAACTACTGAGCTATGCCAGCCAGGCCTAAAATACCTTTTTGAGATGCTTATGTTGTGATCAGGTCATGGAATTTTTTTAAAAATATATTTTATTGACTTTTTACAGAGAGGAAGGGAGAGAGATAGAGAGTTAGAAACATCGATGAGAGAGAAACATCGATCAGCTGCCTCCTGCACACTCCCCACTGGGGAGGTGCCCACAACCCAGGTACATGCCCTTGACCGGAATCGAACCTGGGACCCTTGAGTCCGCAGGCCGATGCTCTATCCACTGAGCCAAACCGGTTAGGGCAGGTCATGGAAATTTTTTAAAAAATAAAACAACTAAGAGCTTAGATCTTTTTGTCTAAACATTTCCCAATAAAACCTATCTAAGTTATATTCTAAATACAGTAGGTCCTCATGTTACGTCGGAGATCCGTTCCTACGGCACAACATAACGCAACACCGTAAGTCAGAACCCACCTACATAAGCACCTACGTCACTCACATGGAGCACATACACAGCAGTAATGAAGTGAAACAGTAAAAAACATTTTAAGAGAAAGATAACAATTCCTGACCTTTACTTGTGGTAAATAAATAATAAAAAACATACATATGTCGAAGTGACAGAACTTTTTTTTATATATATAAATAAATGGGAGATGGCGACCTAACCACAAAATGACGTACATGAGTCCGACGTCACCCGAGGACTGTCTGTAGTCACTTTAATGTTCTCTGAGATAAACTGCTTGATTCCAAAAAAAAATTATGCCTCTGATTTTGCCCAACATATGAATTAAAAGTAATGCTTTTATGTATTCAACTTGGGAACTATATAGAGAAAAAATTCCTGTGACACAGGAAGAAATAATTCATAAATATAAAAGCAGAAATTAATTTGAGTTAATTGAAAAGAAAAAACAATTGAATTAAGTCATAATTTTATCTCAGGGTATATCTGCTCAGGGTCTATAGGAAGTCTCTCAAAGTCATGTGTTTTTTCTCCTGATAAGGAAAGAGGGTCAAAACAGTTTCTGTTGTGTGAGATCAACATGAGTATATACCCATGGTCTTGTCCTGGGACTATGCTAAACTCTCCTTCCCTCTATCTTAATATAGTCCAGCGGTTCTCAACCTGTGGGTCGCGACCCATTTGGGGGTCGAACGACCCTTTCACAGGGGTCACCTAAGACCATCCTGCATATCAGATATTTACATTATGATTCATAACAGTAGCAACATTACAGTTATGAAGTAGCAACGAAAATAATTTTATGGTTGGGTCACAACATGAGGAACTGTATTTAAAGGGCCAGAAGGTTGAGAACCACTGATAGTCCAAAGAGATCAAATTGCCTGAATGCTCTGTAGAACATTACCTTGAGCCATCATATAAATGATGTTACATTAATCAGACTAAGATATATAAGATACATACAGTCCAAAGAGTAGGAGATAACACAATTTTGGCTTGCAAAATTCCTGAAACTTTAACAACCAGCTCCTGTGAGTAGGTTTAATTTGACCTTTGATAATTGACAAATAGAGAATATTTTATCCACCTTCTTCACTGACCATGACTACCCTTGCTACCCAGGGTAGAGGTATGGAAGATTTCCATTAGATAAAAAATGCTTCCATGACACCAAGGTGCTCAATCTATTGGAGCCTATAACACATAGACCCAGGTGACTTTCTAGCACCAACCTCTTCCTTTGTGCTCCACTTCTCTCTACACATATTTCTTTGGTCCTCATCATGTTCAAAAACTTTTTAAAAAAACTATTTATTTAAGATGCATTTACTATTGCCCTAGCTGGGTAGCTCAGTTGGTTTGAGCATCCTCCCAATATGCCAAGGTTGTGGGTTCGATCTCCAGTCAGGACACATATGAGAAGCAACCAAACGAATGCATAAGTAAGTGGAACAACAAATTGAAGCTTCTCTCTCTCTCTCTCTCTCTCTCTCAAATCAATTTTTAAAAAGATGCCTTTACTATTGAAATGTGATTATACTTCATGCTCACCTGGCCCTGAGACTATTTCAGGGTCTGTGCAGGCCTCATCTCCAGGTTCTTCCCTCTGAGGTGGACCTCTCTGCACCCCTAGACCAGATGGGTAACAAAAAGTTACTGGTTTCCTAGAGGGGAGGGTTTGGAATGGAACTTGAACTTGCAGGCTGGGTGTTCAAATGCATGCAGATAAGGTCCTTCACAGTGTGAGGCAGCCAAGGTACAAAGAGACAGAGTAGCCCGGCCAGTAAGGCTCAGTGGTTGAGCATTGACCTATGAACCTGGAGGTCACGGTTCAATTCCTGGTCAGGGCACATGCCTGGTTTTTGGGTTCGATCACCAGTGTGGGACATGCAGGAAGCAGCCGATCAATGATTCTCTCTCATCA
>NW_005370660.1:1976815-1980634 GCF_000412655.1 Myotis brandtii
ATATTTAAAGAAAGAGACAGAGCAGGCTAAGCCTCCATTTGTAGTATTGCTAAGGCCACCAAATGATATAGGTGAGCCTAGGGAAGAATATTCCAGATAAAGAGATCAGTGAAAGTGGCAAGTGAAACAGTCCTCATGTTTCTCATCCCTAATGTCCGTCTGCTCAGTACCACCTCAGAAATCACTGTGCTTTTTCTCTTGACCCCATAGATTAGTGACCTTTTCTATTTCTATGATCATTGAGGAAGGATGGTACCACCACAACCAACCCTATCCCTTCTTCAACCTGGTTCCCATCAAAGCTACTCTTCTAGAAGTTAATACACAGAATTCCTAAGTTTGTTATCCAAGGGACTTGTGTCCTGCTCATTTTTACAATTCATTACTTATTTACTTTGAGCCTCTAATACAGTGGTTCTCAACCTGTGGGTCGCCAACCTATGGATCGCGACCCCTTTGGGGGTTGAACGACCCTTTCACAGGGGTTGCCTAAGACCATTGGAAAACACATATATAGTTACATATTGTTTTTGTGATTAATCACTATGCTTTAATTATGTTCAATTTGTAACAATGAAAATGCATCCTGCATATCAGATATTTGCATTACTATTCATAACAGTAGCAAAATTACAGTTATGAAGTAGCAATGAAAATAATTTTATGGTTGGGGGTCACCACAACATGAGGAACTGTATTAAAGGGTCAAGGCATTAGGAAGGTTGAGAACCACTGCGTCTAATAGGATCCACCAATGTTCCATGCTCAGGTTTACTCCATACAACTAGTTAGTTCCAGGGCACATGTGTGCCTTGTTAATAACGTGCCTTGTTCCACAATGACTCTGACAGGACCCCTGTGGGCACTGGCAATTGCTGCTGCAGCCAAGCAGAAGCTGATTGTAGTTACTGCCATCCACCACTGGGCCTATCTGTCACGGCTTTAAGGAAACCATACCCTGGCGTCTCACCATTATGTTTAGTGCTCTGCCCTCTGGAGTCACCAACTCCTTAATATAAGAAAAAGCATCAAGACATTTTATGCATCTGCTGCCAAGTGCTATACATTTTCATCTTGTTTGAAGTCAGTGAGAGGAGCCTAAGAAATCTCATATTTAATCTCACCTTCACTTAGAAAGCTCACACAGACTCATAAAGGGAAGTATTTTTTTAAATCTAGAGTCATTCATTCATCATTGTCTTTTTGAGAGCAGACTAACTTCCTATATGAATATATATATCAATGTAAATATATTATATATTTTACATATATTTACATACACATGCTATATATATAATAGTGTATACAAAGCGTGGCATAAAATTCCAGAAGAGAGACCCTTTGGAACAAACCAGAATGTAACACATTTTCATTCTTTCCTAACAAAGAGTGAATGTCTCAAAAATGAAAGCAATCCTCACAAGCAGAGCTCTTAGATGTCCTGTCCCCCTGCTCCCATAATTGCCCTGACTATCTCCAGTGAACTTCATGAGCCACTGGGTAACCATTCTATAAAAAGGCTTCCTCTGTTGTGTAATTCATAATGTTCAAGTTCCCAGGCTGCCTTACAACTGGAGTCTTCCTTATGGGCAATTCCTCAAGGAATTCATTCAGCTTAATTTTAGTATCACACAGGGACAGTTGGGCCTCTCTAAATAAGTTCTTTTAAAGCATCCTCTAAATGAGGGAATTCTCTGTAGGACCTGGCTGTCACTAATTGCTTCTCAGTCGTAATCATCTTTGAAAGGAAACATCTGCCATTGCCCTCAGGGTGAGTACTTGGTTTTGCTTTCCTCTGGTTTCTTCCTGCGCTCATCTCTTGTCTTTATTTGGGATTGTGGGGGTGAGGTATTTCGTGATACCTTTCCCCACGCCTGGGATAAAACTCATGTGATCTAATCAATGAACAGTCCGTGTTGACTCAGCTTCTGAGATGCCTATTTGTCCTGCTGACATGTTTGTAATCACTGGTAAGCATTCTGTTTACATTCCCTTTTTTGTTTTAAGTAGAAACTTCAAGTAAATAGTAACCATCGGAGTCTTTCCCCCTTGTTATTCTAAAATCTAAGAAAAATAAATTTACTGCATCGATTGTAACTTCATTAGTCATGGCAGCCAAATGATAGGATGTTGCAAACTAACATTGTGTGTAATACCATCATAGAATGGCTAATGGAGCAGTAAACCATGGTTATAAAACTCATATTTTTCTAGTACTTTACTGAACCAAATTAAAAAGGGAATAAGGTTTGTAATCATTGGTATTGATAGTTTTGGTACTTGTAGTTAGAGATCAGTGAATTTTAAAGCTATTTCATATAGAATATTTTATATATAGCTAAGCCATTTCTTCAAAGGCATTGTGGGGGGGGGAATGAAAGCACTTTAAAAAGAGGTAGGGATATATAAGAGATACTATGTATCTCTGAAATTAAGTCATTTGTTTGACCATTGAAACCTTCTTTTAAGTAATGAAAAAATATATATATATTACAGGCCTGGTGCATGAAATTCGTGCACAGAGGGGTCCCCTCAGCCCAGCCTGCACCCTCTCCAATCCGGGACCCCTTGAGGGATGTCCGAATGCTGGTTTAGGCCTGATCCCCGGAATTGGGCCTGAACTGGCAGTCAGACATTCCTCTCACAATCCTGGACCGCTGGCTCCTAATCACTCCCCTGCCTGCTGGCCTGGTTGCCCCTAACTGCCCCCCCACCGGCCTGGTCACCCACACAGCCTGCTGTTCAGTCGTTTGGTCGTCCCTCACTAACCCCCCTGCTGGCCTGGTCGCCGCCCCACACATGCTTGTTCAGTCATTTGGTCGTCCCTCACTAACCCCCCTGTCAGCTTGGTTGTAGGCAGCCATCTTGTGAGGGCATGAGGGTTAATTTACATATTACCTCTTTATTATATAGGATGTATGTGTATATATTTATACACTCAGATGTACAGAGTTCAATTAATCTGTGGTTCAGGACATACTCTCACCATTGGTCTAGTATGGTTCCCCTTGGTATATATGTATGAATATATTTTTAATAATATATTCATATATTTATATGCCTATACCCACCATAACAACTAGAATTTTAACAGTAACTTATATATCACTACTAGAGGCCTGGTACACGAAATTTGTGCATGGGTGGGGTCCCTAGGCCTGGCTGGCGATCAGGGCTGATCAGGTTCCCCACATCCCCGCCTCTTCCTTCCCTCGCTACCTGTGCACCACCACCACATGGTTTACCACCTCCCTGCCTCCCTGCCTCCCCCCCTCCTCCTTCCCTCACTGCCTGCATCCATCACCACCCACCCCAGTTCCCCATCCCAGCCTGGGGCCTGGCCCCAGTTGGGCAATTGGGACCTGCTGGCCAGGGGGAAAGACCAGAAGGTTGGCCAGCAGGCCCTGCTGACTGGGGGGAGGGGCCAACTGCCACTGCAGTGGGCGGGTAGCGGGCCAATGGGGGCCTGTTGACTGGGGGAGGGACCGGGGGAGGGACCCAGGAGGTGGGCCACCGGCCCCAAGGAGGGAGCCAGCGCTCAACCACCCCCGGTTCTCCATCCCAGCCTGGGGGCCTGCCAGCCAGGAGGAGAAACTGGGATGTTGGCCAGCAGGCCCCATTGGCGATCAGGGCCTGCAGGCTGGGCAGCTCCTGCATTGAGCGTTTACCTCCTGGTGGTCAGTGTACGTCATAGCAACCGGTCGTTCCAGTCATTCCAGTTTGTTCCGTTGTAATGGTCGCTTATGCTTTTATATATATAGACTAGAGGCCCGGTGCACAAAAATTTGTGCACTCGGGGGGGAGGGGGGCTCCCTCCGC
>NW_005370660.1:1981655-1992584 GCF_000412655.1 Myotis brandtii
TTTATTCTGGGCCAGCTTTAGCTCTGAGGCTTGGCTCCAGCTCTTAGGCCTCGGCTGCTGAAAGCCGGTATCTGGTTTGTTTGGGTTCTATAATCGAAACACTGTTTCAACTCCAGCTCTGAGATCCCGGCTGGCTGAAAGCAGGTTTCTGGGGTTTTGTTTAGCTTCTATATTTGTAACAATGTTTCAAACTGCAAGCTCAGAGGCCGGCAGTGGCAGGCGGGGAACGTTGGAGTCCTCCGTCACTGAAGCAAGCAAGCCTCCTGTTTGCTTCAAGCTGCCTGGCTGCTGGCCGCCATCTTGGCTGGCCGCCATCTTGGCTGGCAGTTAATCTGCATATCGCCCTGATTAGCCAATGGGAAGGGTAGCAAAGTGACACTAATTTGCATGTTTCTCTTTTATTAGTGTAGATGATTCTCCCTCATCCTATCCCTCTTCAACTTCTATTTAAGGAAACTGTTATCTTGAATCTCTTGCATATTATTCATTTCTATTGTTTTTAATTTTTTTAAAATGCATCCTCTATATATAAAAGCCTAAGAGACCGTTATGACTGGTTGACTGAACGACTAGTTGACTGGTCGCTATGATGATGCACTGACCACCAGGGGGCAGACACTCAACGCAGGAGCTGCCCCCTGGTGGTCAGTGTGCTCCCACAGCCAACGTCCCACAGCTGGCCAACCTACCACAGTCCCACCAGCCAGCCAGCCCTGATCTCCTGGATCACTGGCCAGGCTGAGGGACCCCACCCATGCACTAATTCATGCACTCGGCCTCTAGTATTATTATAATGTACTAGAACTACTTTTTTTCTAATCTTATATGTTACATGAGCATCCATCTATATTTTTGGTTGTAGATGTAAATTTTTATTTCTATGTTTATCACTATTTTAAACATTTTTCTTACTTTTAAAAATA
This sequence comes from Myotis brandtii, assembly GCF_000412655.1. NCBI lineage: Eukaryota > Metazoa > Chordata > Mammalia > Chiroptera > Vespertilionidae > Myotis > Myotis brandtii. Next base: position 1,982,579 of record NW_005370660.1, read on the forward strand.
TTCTTATAAATAGTTTTCTGGATGAAATTAACTGGTGACATGCATCAACTGCATAATTTGTATAGCATTAAAAATATTTATATTAAACTCAAATGAAGCTATCCCAAGATGATACTTATGCTTTTACTCTGAATAGAAAGAACAAGAAAAATGTTTTTAAACAAGCAGTTTTGCCTCAAAACTATAAAGTAATGAAACTAAGTTTCTATAACCATTCAAAAAATGAGATAAAAAAGTTTTCATGTATTTTAGGATTAATCATTACCAGCATAGCTTTCTACTAAACTATTTTAATCCAGAATTTGTAACCAAAACTAAACATCATGGGCTGAAGGCAAAAATGAGACACAGGTGTCAAATTGAGCCAAGCTTTCTGCTGTCTATGCTATGGCTGGAAGATACACCTGGTGTAGAACCTGACTGCAGGTAGTAAGAGGTTCTCTGTTGTGTAAACAATGAAGGGTCAACTTCCCAAATGGCACCTGGAAATTTGAACAATGCCACCTTTCTGTACACATGCCTTTGATATTGTCTTCCCACAGCAACACTGGGCTTGACTATGTGACATGCTTTGGCCAATGGGAAGTACAAGCTTAACTTAAACAAAGACTTGAAAAAGTACTGGCATGTTTTCTTTTCCTCCTTTGCATCCTACCTGTGCCATGAGAATATTCCAGGGCTAGCCTACTAGAGGGATGTGATAGATACAAAAGAAGTCACCCCAGCCAAGGATTTCTAGATCAACCAGCTTCAGTAAACAGAATAGCTAAACTAACTTCAGACCTATGAGCAAGTCTACCTGGGATCAGTCAAGCCCAGCCCAGATCATCAGATCCACCTGCCTAACCATAACTTGGGGAGAAAAAAAATGGTTATTGTTGCCCTAGCTGGTTTTGCTCAGTGGATGGAGCATCGGCCTGCAGACTGAAGGGTCCTGGGTTTGATTCCAGTCAAGGGCACATGCAGCCTCAATCCCCAGTAGGGGGGCATGCAGGAGGCAGCCAATCAATGATTCTCTCTCATCATTGATGTTTCTATCTTTCTCTCCCTCTCTGAAATTAATAAAAACATATTTTTAAAAAAATGGTTGTTGTTTTAAGTCACTACATTTTGGGGGTGATTTTATTGTACTTTTGCTGCTGTTGTTTATACTTTCTAACTGACTTGCCCTTCATAGTGGTCTTCTTAGGTTCACTAACCTGGCAGATGCCGGGCAGTGGTCTCTGTCTCCCCCAACTTCTACCCCTATTTCTTGGACAGATGTTTCTGGATAGTTTTCCAGACTTTGGGGCTAATGTTTTCACTTTTCCTACCTGTAATTCTCTGCTTTTTCTGTCACAGCTTCTTAATCCTTCCATCCACAACTCCTAGTCAACTCTCCTCTTTAGTTCCTTAATAGATCTTGATGTCACATTAAACCAGACCCAAAAGACAACTACCACAAAGCTGGTTTGTCTTTCTTTGAAGGCAAAGAAGGGCTTAATTTTCAAGTGCTCCCAGAGGTGAAGACGGTCTTTCTTTTTGGCATGTGAGGCAGGGGGTTGAGGGGGATATTGAGACTCTGAATGCTTAACTTCTTCTAATGAAATAAATAAGAAAATAAAAAAGATAACCAAATTAAAACAAGTTGGATAGTTCTATCCGTCTATACAAGTACTCTTTGCAGGTAAGTGTAATCCAAATTTCATGTTAATAATAATGACTCATATTTTAAAAGACTATAACCCCCTATGAAATTTCACCTATTTATGCTTACTGATGTTCAGAGAGTTTATCACATGTGTCACAACCATCCTGTCAGTCACATTAACTACTTGGACTCTAACCCCTTTTCCTGCTCTGCTCATTCATTGATGCTCACTGCCTGTGAAGTTATCTGAGGCTGCCTTAACTTTAAAACCACAGTGGGAAGTACTAAAAGGATTCTAATAATTGTGCCAAGACTAATATCTATTAATTCTCCTGATATTACCAACCTCAGGATGCTATGTTTGAGCAGAGGTGGGGAAATATTCTTCCTACTACTGTCTCATATCCGGAACCTATATGCTGCCAAAGAAGTCCTCCTGTTGTCCCATGGTCAGGATTTTGCTTGAAGTCTCTGTCCTTCCATAAGTCTCAGAAATTAGTTCATAACATTGTCCAGGAGACAAATACTTAAAACTACCACCTTGCTGCCCTCCGCATACCCATTTTATCCAATTCTATTCTTCCTTGGCAGTCAACCTCCCCATACTAATCAATTCATGCAAATAGATACCTTCAGACCACCCACTGTATTGGCTCCTTAAATGTTCCTGTGTTTGCATGAATCTCAGTGATAGAAGCAACTTGGGTTCAAGGTGGAATGGGACCCCCCTTTATATTGCCTTAGGAGAACTTTAATATGCTGTTAATGTAGATTTAGGAGAGTTTTATTAGCTATTACTGTAGACATTACATTAACACTATTATTTCATCTCATTCTCTCACCAAATTACCAGATCATCACAGAAATGAATAGATATGAGACATTTCCAATATCTCATTAAACTTTTAAGTCATCAACCCTCTGGGCTTAAACTGTGAAGAGAGAAAGGAACTCAACCTCCCACATCTTCTCTGCTCTCCAATAAACCAACCACACCTGCACAGTGTCTGGCACGTGGAAGGCATTTAATATCTAGCTGATGAATGAAGGGATGTGCAAACCCCTTCTTACCTATCTACAACTTCACATTCAAAGAACATGAAAGCATCAGAAGTAGGGAGGGATGAGGGACAAGTGGCAAGAAGGATGAACTAGTTCAGGTTGCATGGTGCCCAGAGAATTTGCAAACACTCAGATGCAGGAGAGGATGTGATAGTTGTCTAAGCGGAGCCGTAATGCCATTGTTCTCTTCTCTTCCTCATCTCAAGCTCTGTATTCCCCTCCATACAACCAGTAACTGTACTGGTGGAAGAAGTTTAACAAATAATTATAACTACAGCCAGCTTTGCTCTTGTTCTAATATTTCTAAAATGTTACCCATTCTACTTTGTTTAGCATTTATCGCAACATAATCTGTTTTACCACAGTATTCATAAACACATTCCTTTTAATAGCCAATTGTAAAACTGCCTTGACAGAGAGAATGAGCAAACATCTGTTCTAGAACTCAAAAGATGTACTGCATAGTGAAATGACCTTTATAAAACATACGTATTTAACAATTTTGGCTGATTACAAAAGGAAAAAATAGAGAGAGACCAACTGAATCTTTGAGATGACAATTAGAGCTGTTCAGGCAGCCAAACCAGGAGATATCCTGCTTCCTCTGGGATCGCCCGAATCTGCCACGGTCAGATTTACAAAAAAGAACCCAGGTTCACTTATTTGTGACTTCTAGTCAAGTGTTCTTAAAAGCCAAGCCATTTTTGATGGTTTTTATAATATATTAGAAAGGATATTACAAATGTCTTTGATTGAAGGTCCAAACTCAAGGCTCTCTATAACTGTTTTGGATTTAAACAGCTTTATATTTGCAATGGATACAGAGAAATTCTCATTTTCTATTGTATGAGTTAGAGAGCTGTGTCTGGGGCAATTTACATTGCCTTTTAAAACTTATAGACACTGGTGGATCAAAAAACATAACCTTAACCAAAAAACTCTGTAAGTTCAATTTTAAAGAGTTTCAAAAACTGGTTCTGGGAGACTCCAAGGAGCTTGCTTGGCCAAGCCAGAAAATTTCTTCGCCTCTGGCAAGCACACTATCTACTCCTATCCTCATCGCCCAAGTCTAACATCCAAATCACACATTCAAGATTTCAACTGGCCTATGTAACAGGTGTAGTTCTTCACCATTTCCAGGTACACCTGTCTTTATGTCACACCCGCAAATGCGAGGTGGCTTTTCCCCATTCCTAGCCACCACTCTTTCCCATCTCCTACTCCCAAACTAAGAAATCTGTGACTAAAAAAAATAAAAAATTAGAAAAAACTAATAAATATACAATGTCAAAATATTTGAAGACAGCAACCCTATGAAATACGTACTAGTATCAGCTTTATTTTACAGAAGAAGAAACCGGGCACACCTGCATTAAGTAACTTGCTCAGAATGAGCTAGTTGATGGTGAAACCCTAATTGGAGGTCAGGCAGCCTGGCTTCAGAGTCTGTGTTCTTCACCACTACATTGCACTACTTCTTAGAATAAATATTAGTTCACATTTTCTAAGGAAAGGGTATGATTATATTTTTAGTTTATATTTTCAATAGTATGGTCCTTGTACGTAAATGAATGAGGTTCAACTGTGGTCATCAGTCCCTTGTACTCTGGCCCAAGAGAAAAGGGAAGCAAGAGACTGTCACTTCTCCTCTCTCCCAGCATCAGAGTTGAAAACCAGACAACTTCCAAAAGTAATTCTTAACAAACAGTAAAGGTCACAGTCAGCACAGTTTTTCCAGAATGGATTGTAAGAGGAAGAAGGTGTTTCAGATAGCTCCGGAGCCAACGTACAAGTTTTATCCCATTTGCTATTTTCCCCTGGTAAAAGTGCTCCATTCATCAATAGGAACTGGCTGGAATTTTTCACAATAAATATCAAGTTGAGATATGAAGATAGGATGCAATGCCTACTTTAGTAATCTTCAACATTTGAAGGAATATGCTGATATGTTTACCCACATCTACTTTGCCTTTCATCATGGCCAAGAAAGTAGAAATTCGATATGATTTGTAATATGGTATTTGGTAACTAATTTTTGTTGCTGTGTTGTTAATCAAGATTGCATTTAATTCGTCAATGGCTGAAACGAAGCCAACCGTATTCATGGAAAGTAACTACTCATTTTAAAGGCCTGTGCTCCCAGTAGGTGGAGCTATAGTGCTGGTAGATGGGGACAAACCATCCTGACTCTGTTTCCTCCTTCCCAATCCTAGCCCAGAGATGGAACTGCAGAAGCTTAGACTGGAGATATCTTAGCCTGATGTTTGGTACCTTGGTGCACAGTTCTCATTGTGCTTGTAAATTTTTTAGGTCATTTAAAAAAGTTGCAGATACATAGGAGTGTGCCTAGGAAATGAGTTGTTTGTTTGTTTTAAGTACTCCAGTGGTCCTATATTACAACCAAGGTTAACAACCACTTGCCTGGTAGAGGAAAGAAAACACATTCAGAAAGAAGAATATAGAGGAGCAGTAATATCATAAAATAAAGCCTTTTATAACAAGAATTTGTGAGTTTCCACATTTAATCCACTAACATAAAACTGAATGAACTGTAAATACAATGTGTCTCATTTATAAAAACATGGTTTCTTTTAGCTAAATTTTTGGAAAATATGAAATTTTAGATTTATTTTTTAAATCTCTATCTCATGCCTAAGATATGTTGATTTTTTTAAGAGCGACCATGTATTAGACATAATATGTTAGTGTAGCCCCTCCACTGCCTCTTGCTTTTCCCATAAACTGAAGTTTGCCAGAAGCAGCAAATGAATACAATGATTTCTGGAAGTTCTTTCCAGTTGCCCAATAACACGTCCTTTTCCTTTCTGCAGCAAGGCAGATCATTAACACAAAAAGACAGGTGATCTTATTGTTCGTACATAGGAAGAATAAGGCAAAGGTGCAGCGACTTCAGAGTTAGCCTCATTTTCCACCTTGATTTGTTGTTACCATGATTGTGCAGGAAATACCCCAAATCTCATTTCCACCATGATGTCGCTAGCAGAGGCTCATTAAATGTTACCTCTGGCCTCACCTGCACAGCCCATCCCAAAGCTCCATAGGGGTGCTAGAAATGTATAAAAACAAAATTGTAAAATGTAAGATATTATCACTGCAATGGCAAAGACTATTGACTCTTTCCACTCCAACTTCTCCTCTGTCACACTTCACCTTGTGTTGGTGGCATTGGAAGAGCCACAAGCAGTTTGGTTTAGTGGGATGAATGTAGGTGGTTTATAGTTATTTCCATCTACAGTAAAGTTATTGTTAGCAAAGTCTCATATACTACCAAGTGACAAAGCTAAGATTCACACTTCCTTTAGATTGCCCTTCATACGCTTAGTGATACACCAGCAGACCTTTTTATGACTATCTATCCTCATGCTCAGCCCGCCTGTCATGGTAGTTTATGTCCCCACTCCTCTCTAGCTCTGGCACCTTTTTTTCTCTTTTGCCTTTTTGCATCTCCTATCTTACCTGCACGCTACACTCTAACCAAACTGGAATTCTCACCTTTGCTGACACAGAACTTTGCTCATTCTCTTCACTTGGCTATTGGTTAATTATATTTTACTGGTTCTTGTTGATTTGACATAAAACATTGACACTGACAAATAAAACTGACTTGTCACTATAATGAGGACATCTATGACACATTAGCTAATGAGTATTATAAATGAAAATATTATTTCTAAGTAGTCATTACACATACACAAAAACTTCAAATCTTACAATTGAAATGTGAAAGAAATATGAAAGAGGTTTTCCCAAATTTGACAACTCTAAAAATTTATATGTCATTTCTAGAAAGTTACGAAGCTAAAAGTTAATTTTGTAACCATTAGTAACAAAATATTTTATCAATCATTCCAGAAGGAAGATTAAATTATCTTTCTATCCTTTGACAGAAAATGTTTTTACAAATTGTTTTCATAAGAAAAAACAGTGATATTTTTCTAGATCGGGGGTCAACTTTGTAATATTTCTATTTTTTGTAATTTTTATTCTAAATAAAGATTCACTTTTGTAACCTAATTTTTATACATAATTGTGTATTATTGTTTTAAAAAGGGGGCATGAATTTTAGAAGCTTCAGGTCCCAGAAAATTTAGAACTATCCATCATTGCCAGTAAAGTGTTTAAAAACATGGGTGATATCAAGTTAAGTGAGAGTCTGTCCATTCATTTTACAAGCCATAATGTCAATTACTCTATAAGTTATTAAAAATTAATATCTAATAGAAAACTCTTCTACTGTCTATTATCATTTCTAAACCCATGCATACATTTCCGCTTCCTATATTCTCTCTCTTTCCACAGAAACACTATGCTGAATGGACCACATACATAGTTGAGGTGTATGATAGTTCCAGTTACACAAACATCTTAGATATTTTGAGTAAGAAGTGGCCCCAACCTACTTGAAAAAGAAATCATCATTAATACCAGCATTTGGTATATTAATTGTTCTCTAAAGGAACATTATATAAATGCCATGAAAATAAACTGCCACTCTTACTACCTTCCCTATACAACTGACTGGTTCTTTGGATGGCTGTATACCAATAGTTAACATTATAAGAAAAAGGGAAAAATTTTATTTAAAGAAACAGAAAGATAGCCCAACCGACACGGCTCAGTGGTTGAGCATTGTTGACTTATGAACCAGGAGGTCATGGTTCAATTCCTGGTCAGAACACATACCCAGGTTGTGGGCTTGATCCCCAGTGTGTGGCGTGCAGGAGGCAGCTGATCAATGATTCTTTCTCATCATTGATGTTTCTGTCTCTCCCTCTCCCTTCCTCTCTGAAATAAATAAAAATATATTTTAAAAAAGAAACAAAAAGATAATAGAATCAGGTAATAAATTGAAAGCAAAAATAACTAAATATATATATAGGGGAAATTTCTGAAAAATTTATGCATATATATAAATGTAGTTATTTATATGCATTTATTATAAATGTATTAATATAATGGAAGTATAGCAAACAATTTACAAATAATATTAAAATACATAAAACTCCATTTAAAATTCTATGTAGTCAATTAAGTCTCAAAGAATGAATGTTTTCTTTGATTTTTGTCTCTTGTTTTTTGTAGCCAAACCAACAGTTGCAATTTATGAGTAAGTATAGTCTGGACATGAATGAAAGTTGATATTTTTATTTATGTTAATAAATAAGACAAAAATGAAATGATGAAGAGGTATGTTAGAACTTCACTTGTTCACCAATTATGTACGAAATTTCTTGGTTGAATAAGATAATAATTTGAATACAGGAAAAATATTTACTCAATTTTTGGTGCTATTCACATTGAAAGAGCTACAGACACAACAAACTTTTAGTTGATTATCATTATGTCTAGATAATCAACAAAACATAAACCAAGACCTGATTTGCATTTGCCAACTTCTGTGATGGAAATACTCCCACCATAGTCAATTTCAACCTCAGTACTGAGAAGAGATGTACAGTAGCACACCATTATATAATATTTCTACCATACAGATACAATAGATGGAAACAACCTCAAGAGTATAAGTAATTTTAACATCAAGAAGTTTGCAAAATTCTTGGAAATGTAATAATTGACTCTTACAAACTGGCATGAGTTAGTTGTCGTATTCTACTATGATTACTATGTTTTTAAAAATGAGGAAATAAAAAAGAAATTTAATGATAATTCTTTCAATCAGTATGTATTTTCAAAATCTACTCGGTGTCTTGGGATTATAGAAAAGAATTGTCTTTTCTATGTTGTTAGCTATAAATACAGTCACTGTATCATGTGAGTTACAGAAAATCAAGTAAGAACCTGTGCTACATTATGAAAATTGTTGCAATCCTGGTGTGAAAGAGAGTCATGAGAATTCCCTGAAGAAAGAAACCTGTAAGAAACTGTGGAATAAAGTCGGTTATACCTAGTAGAAAAAGAACAGAAAGAGAGGAAAATAACATAAACAAAGAAGATGAAAGACCATGGCAAGGCTGGGCCAGCGTGGCTCAGTGGTTGAGTGTCAACCCATGAACCAGGAGGTCACCATTCAATTCCCTGCCAGGGCACATGCCTGGGTTGTGGGCTCGGTCCCCAGTAGGGGGTGTGCAGGAGGCAGCCAATCAGAGATTCTCTCTCTCTCATCATTATGTTTCTCTCTCTCCCCTCCTCTCTGAAATCAATAAAAACATATTTAAAAATAAAACAAAACAAACAAAAACTATGACAAGTATAATAGGGTAAAGCTGGGCTAGTGAAGAAAGAATCCTTTGGAATCCAGGGGTAAACTAGACTTCAGGTAAAATAAATTAGAGAAAAATATTTTAAAGTTAATATAGCTTTCTAAAAAAATAAAAATTTAAAAATTCCAGTTTTGAAGTATTTGAAGAATGATGTAAAGAGAAATGTAATACACTAGCAAGGTATTTGAAAAGAGGAAGGAGAAAATCACATGAAGACAAAGATTCATGGTCATTGAAAAAAATAGCTAATTAAACACAGAGCCACCACAGATGTTGATTTTGAGCAATATTGTTTTTAATTATAAAAGGAAAATTAAATGTTGGGAGTAAAATAATTTTCTTTATTAGAAGAATAAAAATATACTAAAACTGTTTCCCAATTTGCCTTCTCAACCTTATTCTCTGTACCTGGGAGACCTTCCTATTGGATTAAATATAATACATCTCTAAAACAGGTTCTTATACCTTACCCTGAACTTTAAAAAGTAAGATTAGTGCCTTGTCTGGTATGGCTCAGTTGGTTGAAGTGTTGTCTCACAAACCAAAAAGTGGTGGGTTCAAGTCCCCATCAGGGCACATACCTAGGTTGCAGGTTCAATCCCTGACCAGGGCACGTAGGGAAGGCAACCAATCAATGTTTCTCTCTCACATCAATGTTTCTCTCTCTCTCTCCCTCCCTCCCTCCCTCTCTCTAAGATCAATTAAAAATTTTTTAAAACAAAAAGATTATCTACAGAAAATAAAAATGTTGCAATAGGTATCAAGATGAAAGGAAGAGAAGAAGAGAAAATTCTACAGTAGGATCAGACTACCTTAAAATATTATCAAGAATTGGTGTCCTAGCTGGTTTGGCTCAGTGGCTAGAGCAGGGGTGGGCAACCCCTGGCAGACGTGCCAAACATGGCTTGCCAGTAACTTTTTCTGGCACACGAAACCCTCTCTTATAATCTTCCATTTACAATTTTTTTCTTAAAATCAACTTTTTTTTCAGATAAATTCAGAGTAGGTGCATCTTAGATAAATAAATAATTTTACATAACAAGTTATCTTAAAGACCATAGACATGGATTGA
>NW_005370660.1:1993186-2011280 GCF_000412655.1 Myotis brandtii
ATTCCCTGCCAGGGCACATGCCTGGGTTGTGGGCTCAGTCCCCAGTAGGGGGTGTGCAGGAGGCAGCCAATCAGAGATTCTCTCTCATCATTGATGTTTCTATCTCTCTCTCCCTCTCCCTTCCTCTATAAAATCAATAAAAATATATCTTAAAGAATTGGTAACTATTTCAAAACCTTAAAGTAAACTCAGGGTTTGCAAATGGAATCTCTAACCTCAGTTCCAGAATAGCAGGTCCTCATGTGGAGGAGCAGATCTGAGGTCTGGATGAAAGCGTCTGATTCAGTCGATGAGTTCAGTCTGAGGTCCTAGACAGTCTGTTTTCCTTTTATTTAATGCAGCCTTACAAATGGCCCACTCAGTTGACATTTGTCAGGCAGACCAAACTCATTCAAAACACTCTTTAGACATGAGACATGCTCAAAGATGGGAACCAACTACTTATTTTAGCTGTCTTGATTAGACACTAATTAACCATTTTGGTTGGCAACCTTCAGTTCAATTCTTCTGAACAGAGTGCTCTGAAGTAAACATTTTGTTAAAACATATCATCAGAATAATTCATGTAACCACTGACATATGTTCTATTCTTTTTCTCCTACTCCTCCCCCCGCTCTCCCTGTCCGCCCCACCCCCACCCCTTCCTGGGACTTGGAGACATTAGTGTGACTTCAAAAAACAGCTCAACCCTAAAATGTAGTTTAGATTGTCAGAAGATGGCAAAATGTGCCTTCTCTATGATTTATAGTGGGCATATGAAATTATCTCTGTTCAAGAGTGTGTTGCTGTGTCAAAGCATATTTAAAAGGTGCAAAAGTTATAGTATTTACAGAGTTCCAGCTAAGAAATCATGAAACCAAATAATTAAGAATTAAGGCCCAAAGTGACCCACAATGACAGAGTAAGGACTAGAATCTGAACTGAGATCACCTGTCGTTGGACCTAGTTTGACCTTCAGAGATTGGAAAGTCATTACATGGGATATGGAACCCACTTACTTGGGGACAATAAATTATATGAGCAAAATTTCACCCTAGATTTCCCCATATTTAAAATAGTCATTTTTATTTTATTCCTAGCTTCAGAAAAATCTTTATTATTATTCCAACTTTGTGCATTTTGGTGTTTGTAATAGTTTTGGACAAGATTGAGAAGTGCTAATTAATGATCAGCACCTTATTTCTAGAATGTCTAATGACAGGAAATACCTAAATATTTTGAGGTTCTTCCACGTACTTGGTTACTTTCAAAGAGATGATCAGGAAAAGAAGGTATAACCTTCTTAAAAGACATGTTTCAAGAGGTCAGAAAAAGAGTTAGTGTCAGATCCTGTTTGTTGAAACATTTGAGGAGATAGAGCAAAAGTTAGGAGCCAAGGCAGAACCTTCCTATAGTCCAAGAAGCCCTAGAAAGGAAGGCTTCTCTTTAGAAAACTAGACAATAGGAACCTCCAAACTAGAAGCAGGTGTCTTCTAAGGCCAATCAAGTCAGTTCAAGTAAAAAGGTGGATGGTAACCCATTTTGGTCTGTCAACCACTGAAAGAAACATGCTCCGAATAGGTTGGTCATTAGAAAGGAGTCTTTGAGTTAGTAGAAGGAAGACCAATTTAAAAAGCCTTTTTATTGCTGGATCCACCAAATGTATATCATATGTCCAAATTTCTTTCTCAGGCAGTCAGAAGCCCTGGAACCTTGAAATCTGTGGTTCTGGATTCACAACTAGAAGGTGACATCAAGGGATCCTAATTGAGAACAAAGGAAAAGTTTACACGTTCTCGTTCTTCCCTTCAACTCCTGCCAGCCATTCTCAATTCCTGTCTTTTGATTCTGGTGCAAAGAGGGTACAAATCCAAATGACAGATTGCTCAAATGATCTGTCAATAAAAGGATAGTATGCTTCAAAAGTACATCCAGGTTCTAAACCAAAAAATTCCAGAATGTGAAAGGAAGGAGAGAATAGAGTGCAGGTTCAAAAGTAGTTGGGTGAAGAAATCTGGAGCAATTCCCAGATTTCTGGAGTACACTGGATAGCTAGCCTAGCTGGTATTATATCCATTCCATGAGGCTGTGGGTCAGATGGTGCCCTAGTGGCTTAAAGCTAACATCCTGGAGCTGAATGTACGAATTACACATTTTCTAACAAAGTTAATAGTACTTAACCCATTTTTGTGTCAGAGACCTCTGAAAATACCATGAAAGCTTCAGATCCTCAAGCCACCACAATACACAAATTTTGCATACATTCTCCTTAAAGTTCAGAGACCACAACTTTTGAAGTGCTATAACCAATTAGTGCAAAAAAGTCAAAACAAACATGAAATCAAGAAATAAACAACTTAGTTGGAACTTAAACTATTAAAAAGCTTTTAAAAAGCCACTGAGTGGTACCGCAGTTGCCTTGCAGCTGCTGGTGAGAAGGGATAGTCATGGCATTCACAGTTCCAACACTTGTACTTGTGAGTCTCTCAGCAGTCAGGGAAATGGTTTGATCTACAAATCCCTAATTTCCCACAATGTCTGATGATATGAAAGCCAGAAAACTAATGAGAGAAATGGCTTGTTCTATTTATTTTTTAAAAATTTTTTATTGATTGATTTGAGAGAGAGAAACATTAATTTGTTGTTCTGCTTAATAATACATTCATTGGTTGATTCTTTTTTTTTTATTGATCTCAGAGAGAGGAAGGGAGAGGGAGAGAGAGAAACATTAATGATGAGAGAGAATCATTGATTGGCTGCTTTCTGCATTCTCTCCAGTAGGGATGGAACCCACAATCTGGGCATGTGCCCTGACTGGGAATCGAATCGTGACCTTCTGTTTCATAGGTTGTTGCTCAACCACTAAGCCACACCAATCAGGCCATTGGTTGATTATTCTATGGGCCCTGACCATAGAATGAACCTGCAACCGAGGTATATCAGGACAATGCTCTAACCAACTGAGCTATCTGGCCAGGGCCCACTTGTTGCTATTTCAGGATTAGAACCAACATAGAGTCCCAGAGTCAGCTTGCACAAGACAACCAGGTCCCTGGTGAAAAGTACCAATTACAGGCATAAGTACAGTGCCAAACGAGAAAACTGGATCCCAAACTGCAGTAGGCTCCCTCCAGAACTCCCTTCTGCCTATGGACATGAAAGGGGGAAGGAAAGGAAGAAAAACTTCTGCCTTTTGGTCACCTCTACTGGCAAGTCTGAAATTCCCTGTTACCTGAGAAGGAAAGCCAGCTGGCCAAGCCCCAAGGCTCTGGACAGTGTCCTCACTGCCTCACCCAACTTTTCCACTTATGGCCTTAGTTTGGTTTAAATTGGAACACAAAATATAGAATATTTTTAACCAAATGATAAAATAAGTGGGCAGTTTGGTTTAAAAATGCCAGTTTGCATGAAGAGTTTACAGTTGTCTTTGTAAGTGGAGGAGAATTTTCCCTCAAATGACAGGGATTATAGAAAAGTGGGCAGGAGAGCTTGTAAAGCATGCACGAGAGCTGGCATTATTTCCTGTCTTCTCTTTTAAGACAAACATTAGAACAGACAACTCGTGTGCTGTGGGTGAAGTTACCCCTAGGTTTAAGAAGGCATCTGTATTTTGGTAGACGTTTTTTTCTGCGACAAAAAAAAGTATTTAATTTCACTTTCTGGCTAAATTCTTCTAATATAGAAAAATAAATAAAATCTAAAAAAGCTCAAGTCCTTGCCTAATGCCTCCACAATGGCAAAGCACTTTTAAAGAGTCTGGTGTATTTTCTGCTACTATGTCAGGCCATATTAGCTCAAAATTTTAAATATGAGCAGACATGGTAGGTCTCACTATCTCAGATTTACTCTAACCCATATTCAGTAAAAATGGAAATTCCCTAACTAGTAATTACAACACTTGAAGTAAATTAGTATAAATTCTTGTATGTATAGCACTAATTATATTTTACTAGCAAAGACCTTGACTAGTTTTCAAGTTTTATAATTATACTTTTCAAAGGATCGAGCCCACAACACGAACATGTGCCCTTGACCGGAATCAAACCTGGGACCCTTCAGTCCGCAGGCCAATGCTCTGTCTACTGAGACAAATTGGCTAGGGCCTTTATACTTTCCTTCAAAATGCTTTAGCACATATAGAATATAGATAAGCTGGTTAGGCAGTTACCCCATTTTTCTAGTGGGTAAATGGAAACCTGAGGAAGATCTAAGACTTCCACTTGCTCAAGATTATTTAGAGACATTAGTTTTCTTGAATGACTTACTATCCAGATGGTTGGTCTGTGTCTTTCTGTCTCTATCTCCCGTCTCCCTCGTTCTCTCTTTCTCTTTCTCCTTCTTACCACATTATAACTCTACTAGAGGCCCAGTGCATGGAAGTGGGGTGTCCCTCAGCCCAGCCTGCACCCTCTCGAAACCCAGGACCACTGGCTCCTAACCGCTCGGCTGCCTGCCTGCCTGATCGCCCCTAACCCCTCTGCCTGCCTGTCTGATCACCCCTAAGTGCTCACCTGTCTGCCTGATTGCCCTAACCGCCTCTAGCTCAGCCCCTGCTGCCACTGCTTCATCCGGAAGGATGTCCGGAAGGTCGTTTGGCTGTCTGGTCTAATTGGCATGTTATGCTTTTATTTTATATATATAATTTCTCAAGTCTTTTAAATATAGGGATAAAAAAGTATTTTATTTCTTTTCACCATGCTCTGGCTTCTCCTGTTTACACTTAAAAACTATCATCATAAAAGATTCTTCCTAATTTCAAGTTCTGTGTTCCCTGCCTCTCATGTGGGGGAAAAAAGTTCTAGATTTGACTGATTTTGTACAGCAGGATTCATTCTAGTTGTAGAGCAAAGCACAGATCTTTAATTAACACAAAACTAATTAATACTTTTTTATTTTATTGACTGCAATATAATTACAAAGTTTCTAAGACAGAAATCAGAATTTACTTTTTTTTAAAAAATAAAGAAGGGAGTGCTTTGGCCACCAACATCTTTCTCTTGAATCATTGCTCCTGCGTGGCCTTATGATACTTTATTTTCCTATAATCTGTTCTTCAGAGAATGAAGATCTTTTAAAACTTCATATTTTAAAAACTTAATTCAATTTGTGTCATTTCCTAACTCAAACAGCTCTTCATTGACTTCCTGGTTCATAGGTCGACACTCAACCACTGAGCCATGCTGTCCAGGCTTTATTTGTTTGTTTATTTATTTATTTTGTATAATTCAAACAACCCATTTAATTCCTTGGATTACTAAGGTTATTTCTAGCCCATGCTAGTGTTTCTGATTTGTTCTTTTGTTGCTGGCTGCCTGGCTTTTTAACCAGGACCTCAAGGTCTTAAGTGGTCAGGTCCCTGTATTGATTAGCCACGACCACATTTTGCAGCATTAAAACAACCAGAAAACGCAAGGACTTCATTCACCTGTTCTCAGAGATCTGTGAGCTGGTTGAGTGGATCTGCCTCAGGCTTTAGGTTATAGCAGTGCACAAGCCCCTCTCATCCTCCTCCTGGGAGTAGTGGACTAGCACAGCAAAAACAGAAATGTGCTGGGCCTCTTAAATCCCCTCCTCAGCACTGGCATCCTACCATCTCTGCCCACTTGCCATTGGCCAAAGAAAATCATGTGGGTGATGCCAAGGTCAAGGAGCAAGAGATACATTTTAACCTTGATGAGACAGCAAGAGTGGAGGCCAGTCATTTGACACACCACATGCTATAACCTCATCTTCTAATTCTTTTTCCTGTTTCAACCTCCTCTATCCAGACTAGGATTTTTTTTGTATCCTCAAGTATACAAGTCCTATCCCAACCCTCAGGGCACTGGCCCTTACTGTTCTGTCTCCCTGGAATGGGTTTCTCCCAGATATTTCACAATTCGTTTTCTCATGTGTATAGATCTCTCTTAAATGCCAACTCATAGGAAGTCCTTCCCTGACCACCATATCTAAGATAGCTGCCACACTTACCACACACCTATGCACCTCATTACCTTCCATCCTATTATCTTGCTCTTAATTTTCTTTAGAGTAGTTACCTAAAGCATTATTTTTAAAACTGTGTTTATTTGTTTATCTGCTTCTATCACTCTGTTGTAAATGTCTTGAGGGATCTACTTCATCTATCTTGTTTGCCATTGTTTTTCCAGCACCTACGATGGTGCCTGGTACACGGGAAGTCACCTACAAGTACTGAATGAGTAAATGAAAGCCATTATTATTAGAGTTGGAAATAGGCCATTCGAAGACGAGCCTTTTCATAATGTGTTTGTTTATCTGCTTCCATCACTCTGTTGTAAATGTCTTGAGGGATCTACTTCATCTATCTTGTTTGCCATTGTTTTTCCAGCACCTACGATGGTGCCTGGTACACGGGAAGTCACCTACAAGTACTGAATGAGTAAATGAAAGCCATTATTATTAGAGTTGGAAATAGGCCATTCGAAGACGAGCCTTTTCATAACTGCATCTGATCCTCAAGCCCAGGGATCAAAAGTTCCTTCATAAATTTTCTTTCCCAGGAAGAAGCAGAAACCTTCCAGGCCCTATGAAGAGTTCTGTTTCCCATGGATCCCCTGTTATTTATTTGGCCATAGAATGAGAAAGTGTGCATTTTTAAATAGGGAGCCAGTAAGGCATGTGCCAGGGAGCAACCTCAGCACATTCTGCTACATGGACAACACAAGGAAAGCTGCCTCAGTCCTGCCAGGAAAGAAGTCCCTTCATCCGGCTAGTCCTCCAGGCAGACTAGCACTATCTTATATTTCTTCTTAGCTGACAGAATCAAGAGAAAGAAACAAGATGTGAATTTTACCTGGACCCAGCAAAGGCCTCCATAGCACAGTTCAGGGAATGATGCCAGCCCGAGTGAGGCATTTTTGGACTCTAAGAAACTATGTGGGCCTTCAGCGTCTCCAGATCACACTAATAGGCCTCGCAAGACTGTGCTTGGCTTCAAGGAAGCCATTAATGAAGTTCAGATTGAAACCGTGCAGTTTTAGTTTTAAAATGTTTCCTTAAAATTTTACAGGGGGCTTAGTTCTTACGACATTTTCAGACACAGGAGCCAGGTTTTTGTTTGGAAACATAGTGAGATGCCTGCAATAATAATGAAGGTGATGGCAATAGCAATAATAGGAGCATTGGAAGGCAAGAAGAGGTGAACTGGCAGGCTCCACCAGGTGAGTTTGGGTGCTTTTTTATACATTTTAAGGGTTGCTAAAACACAATAATGATCAACACATTTGGAATGCACTGCACATTCTCTGTGCGATTTTTTTATTTCTCGGGGATGAAATGGAGGGGAAGGCAGAAAGATGATGAAACTTTCCATCACTGCACTCTTTTTCTAATTCAGCAGTTTTTACAAAAGCCCAAGTTCCAACAAAAATACCCACACTAGAATATTTTGCGAGGGAAAAGAATATCCTGCTCTGTCTCCATGATCACACTTGTGTGTGAGGAAGTCCCAGAACATGTATGTGCCAAAGCAATGGTAGAAAGAAACTGCCCTTCCATACCTCTTGTTTACCTGAAACATACTCCATGGGACAGATATGGAATAGGCCCATGAACATATATACCTTTAACCTCAAACTTCCTGAACATTGGTTTTAAGCAGAACTTGAATATTTAAGGATGTGTAGATATAACAGGATTTCCTGGTTTGAATGAGGGGGTGGGGAATTTGATGGTTAGAACTAAAAAAGGGTAAGTACCAGAAACTCATAAAAATTCTGGTACATTGAACCACTCTCACAAAATAGTGTTGTGCTAAGCTGCATGTAAATGAGTCAGAATTTAGAAATCAAGGGGGAAAATATTCTGAATATATTATGTTTGGGGTTCTACTAGATCCAAAATATTTTTTAATATTTTGGAAAAAATACTTTTGGGATGTGTTTGCTAAATTCAATACATGGCCATAAGGTTCTTATTGCTGAGGTTTATCAGAAAGAGGAAAAAGTGAACTCTGTTTTTCAGATTGTGGGTGGCATGCAACAAAAGAACAAAACAGAAACACTAGCATGGGCTAGAAATAACCTTAGTAATCTAAGGAATTGAATATGTTGTTTGAATCATACAAAACAAAACAACAGCCCAGCCAGCATGGCTCAGTGGTTGAGCGTTGACCTATGAACCAGGAGGTCAAGTTTCAATTCTGAGCAGGGAACATGACAGGGTTGTAGGCTCGATCCCTGGTGTGGGGCATGCTGATCAGTGGTTCTCTCTCATCACTGATGTTTCTATCTCTTTCTCTGTCTCCCTTCCTCACTGATAAAAAACAAAAACACATAACCACATGTCCACAAAAACACATGTCCCTTTATAACCACAAATGAGCTCTTTAAAGAGAAGTGGCTCACTTGTGTTCCCAGCATCCAGCACCTGCATGGAAAGAATGAATAAAATACCATATTTTTTCGTGTATACACTATTTTTTTTCTAAAATTGTTAGGTTGAAAATCCAGGCGCGTCTTATACATGGAAGTCAGTCAAGGAGGGAGCTCCCCTCCCCCCCCCCAGTGCGTAACTGCCCATACTGTGTCAAACAGGCTTCCTCTAATCATGAGCCTTATTGTTACTGATGTCAGCTGTTGCCATAATTGGAGGTGGAGATGGAGAGTGCATAGATGCAATAAGGACTGGAGCGTTCTGAGCCCATAAAGATGTCAAAAAATAAAAAGATAAATACCGGTAAGTGATTGTCTTGCTTTGCAAAATTCAAACTGAATGTAATCAGCTAAGCAAAACAGCATGGAAATAGAGCTGCAGAGAGACAATTTGGACCTCCTCCCACTAAGTGTCTGATCAGACAGTGGAGAAAACAGGAAGAACAACTCCTTAAGATGCCATAAAAGAAGGCCTTAAGAGGAAAGCTGGCAAAATGGGCAAACTTGGAGCAGAGGTAAGCAAGAATGTTTGCAAGCGGAATGAACATTGTTGATTTTACAGGGAAGGCAAAATGGTGCTTCAATTTCATGAGGAGAGAAGGGTTGGCCATGAGAACATGAACAAATTTAGCTCAGAAAATGCCACCAGTTTATGAAGATGATCTCACATATATATAGAGGGTGACTCAGAAGACAGCAGTGATACAATAGAAGTTGAAGAAATTGATATGTCTGGAACTAATAGTGATGAAGAAGAGAGCAGTGATGCAACAGTGGCTGAATAAAGTGATATGCTGCATAATATCATAGCACTGGGTACATAAACATTACCTGCGGTAATTAGTAATAAAAATGTGTTCTGTTTTATGCTTAAAATATTAATTTCTTAATTTGGGGTTGGAAAATTGGGGGCATCTCATATATGGGGGTGTCTTATACATGGAAAAATACTGTACTGAGAAAATTAGTGAGCATATGCATGAACTAGTGAATGAAGACTGCAAGAGGTATTACTCAAAATAATTTTATATAAAGCATGCATTCCATGTCTCAAGTATGCATTATAATGTTCAAGTACTAATATCCCTGGATAGGTGCAGGATTTTCTTACATAAAAAAACACATAAATAATCATCAGAAATTAGGCTTAGATGATGTGCAGTAAAAAGGCCTCAGCCTGCTCAGTGGTTAGAACACCAGCCCACGCACAGAATGGTTGTGGGTTTCACTCCTGGTCAAGGGCACATACCTGGGTTGCAGGTTCAATCCCCATTGCCTCACTTGCAGGAGGCAACCAATCAATGTGTCTCTCTCACATTGATACTTTTCCCTCTCTCACCCTCCCCTGCCCCTCCCCTATTCCTACTTTCCACTCTCTCTAAAAAAAAAAATATCAATGGAAAAAATATCCTCAGGTAAGGATTTAACAATAAAAAAATTAAAAAAGGCCTCAGACCATCCACCAAGATCCACCAAGGAGCCTAACTCTATCTCCATGCTGGATTCCTGGATCCCTCCCTTCGTTACTTAAGGCCAAATGAAATGATCAGCACCTTGATTTCCTTATCAGCATCTTGATTTCCTTATCTATACAACAGAGTTATATGAGATCAACATGCAATGTACAAATCCTTGTATTTTTTATTATCATCATTACTATCACATGAAGTAAACTTTAAAGCCCTGATTATGTGATGCTACTACTCCAACATTTAACCTTTGCACCTGCAGTCCGCCTCCTTAATCATCTATAAAATTGCACATTCCTGAGTAAAGATCCAGAAAGTCCAATAATATGTATGTTCAGTAAGTTCTTTCTTCCACAAGTTTAAAATGTTTCCATGATTTAGAGCTCACTTCCAGGGTTCTGACTCCCACAGCACTATTAGACTGGGGCACATGACTCAGTGCTATAAAATACTCATTGCTCATTATGATTTGTATCAGTATTTTATCTGCCATTAAATTATAAGTTTGTTACAAACTCATAGATACAGAGAACATTTTGATGATTGCCAGATGGGAAGGGGGTTAGGGAATGGGTGAAAAAGGGAAAAGGATTAGGAGGTACAAATTGCCAGTTATAAAAAGTCACAGGGATAGAACGTACAGCATAGGGAATATAGTTAATAATATTGTAATAACTATGTATGTTGCCAGGTGGGTGCGATTTATTGGGGTGGTCACTTAATAAGGTATAAATGTCTCATCACTATGTTGTACACCTGAAACTAATATAATATTGTATGTCCATTGTAATTGAAAAAATAAAAACATTTAAATTTAAAAACAAAAAACTATAAGTTTCCCAGGGCAGAGTCTTTGCCTCTTACATTTGTCTTGTCATGTTGCTCTCACAGTACACAAGCACACAGCAGGTGCTTGAGGAATTAACAGACATGCGGTTAAACCAAGAATTACCAAAATAATATGAAAGGGGCTATCCGTGGATGATAGATTTCACAAAACTTTGGAAAATGGGAAGCAGGTGGGTGAATGATAACTGATGCAGCATCTTAGAGGAGAACTTAACACAGAGTGCCTGTAGGGAGGGTTCAGAATAAAGGAAGCAATGTATCCTGTAGAATCCAGATAGAAAGCTGATGTTGGGAGTCCTGATGAGACGGGCTGAACACTTGGAATTAATTGAAAGTCTGCATATAGTCATCCCAACCCCATGTCCACACTACTACATCCCACTTCAGATGGAATAGGCAAACAGACATAGTCAGGAATCTGATTCTTAAACAGGAGAATGAAGGCTTTTTCTCTGGAGAATAGAAAGAACCCCAGGGAAAAAATATCTGAGGCTCTGACACTTTGTGAACCATCTGGCTTTCTGTCTGATCATTAGCAGGCAAGGCTGCCAGTTGAAAATGAAATCCAGCACAGAGGGGACACAGCCAGCTTTTTAATGGGCAATTGGTGAGAATCATGGTCGTGTGTGTGTGTGTGTGTGTGTGTGTGTGTGTGTGTGTGTGTGTTTAACTACAATGTGAAGGACAAACAAAATATTCAGTGGGGGAAAAACAGGAGAAAAAGTGAAGTGATAAGGTTGGATAATAATAATAATAGTAAGAATAATATCCTCTCATTTGTACACCAAACAGATTGATTTTCATTAATCATGCCACTATGAAAAATAAACAATTAAAGAAGATAAATAGTTCTTGAGTGCCTAAGTAACAAAATCAGCAGAAATTTAGAAAAGAAAGTTAAGAAGATTTCTCAGAAAAATAGAAAACAACAACAAAGAGCTGAAAAGATTTGTTTTGTTTTTAAAAAGCAAGATATTTTGGTTGTTCCCATACGCTGGCTAAGGAGAAGCATGGGACTTGTTTGGAAAAGTCTGTAAGGAGGATTCTCTGAAAGGTCAGAGGCCTCTGGGGGACCTTCCCAAGGCGGCAGCCCTTGCCTTGACTTTTCCAAACAAGTCTGACCCCCGGGTGTTTTACTAGAATCTTTATGTTTAAACTTCCACGTCCTGGTTTGAAAGACACTACAGATGCAGGTGCTTTCTCAAGGATGCTTACCCTGCTGATAGTATCTAATAGTTAATTTGAGTTCAAGCTGTTGTTACAATAAAAACCTAATGAGGTAGGCAATCGGGGCTTTTTTGGCTCCTTATGCCAATGAGCCCCTTAGCTTCTCTTTCACAGAAACGTGTGTCAGAGTAATCATTCACCCGTCATTCAGGGTCTGCCCGTCAGCCCAGACAGAGTGGTGCCCTGTGTGAGGAACCAGGAATGCAACAAAATGCGACAGAACCCTCGAAAAACTAAGAGTAAGAAAATGAAAGTAACTGCGCAATAAGTCATTGGAGCCCGCTTGGGATTTCCAAGTTCGAGGGAATTGTTTCTCAGCTAAGGAATTCACTATCTCTGTTATGCTTCTTACGAATGTGAGTATATTTTACATTAGAAAAATAAGCCTACTTCTGAAAGTAAGGAAAAAAAGGTTTCCTGTATTTGCTTAGGAAGCAAAGGTTTTATATATATTGTTAAAATAATTATGTTATGTTAATCAGTAAGTTGATTACTTTAAATGAATTGATTACTTAATACTGTTCAATAATAATAATAATATAATGTATTTGACTACCTTCCCAGGGTTTAAATTTTAAGATTTGCTTTCTCTCCTTATGAAGGAAATTTTATACTTAAGGTATATGGGAAGCTCTGTCAAATAAGGAGATAATAATTATATTCTATATATACATGCATATTAAATAGATTCTACTATGCTTTCATTTATAACTAATTGTTCTAAGTTATAATATTGTGGAATATTTTGTTTTGCAAAAAGGGCAAGATTCCCTGTCATTTATATTACTCTATAAAGTATATGGATTTATAGAAATACTGACAAACAAAATCAGGAAAAAGAGAATTTGACCATAGGACTGAATGAACTAAAAATAATTATAGTTTTGGTCATTATTGTCCTCATGACAATGTTTGTTTGCATGAATCTAATAAGAATCTGATTTCTTCATAACAAGACATAAGTCAGTTTCCAATTGTAGTTTTATTAACCAAAACTTTATTGGAATATCATGTCTGAAAGAAAAACATGCCAGGACTCTGGATGTCACCAGAAAGCTCTAAGGAATGAAGATTGCCTTTGAAGGTAAATAGCCTGGTACCTTGCTTGGTCACATGGTTCATGGCAGTCTTTCCAGTTAAGGAACGAAGGTTGCTTTCCTGAGAGATGGCATGAAAGAAACCTCAAGACACCTGTAGGGACCTCAACCTGAGGAATACACCCCAATTCTGTAGGTATTGCAGGCAAAGCCAGATGGCAACTGTGTGGCTTGTCTTCTTTGCCCTGGGGGTAAACTTTTTCATGAAATTCCAGCAAAGCATATTTTTTAAAATAGCCTATGTAAACAACTATTATTCTTGTGTTCATGCAAACAATCAAACCAAATTATAACTAAACTTAATACAGTAAGTAAATTATTCTTTAATAGAAATAAGGGTAATTTTTGGGAGAAAAATAGTTTCAACAGGAAATTACTAGAAACTGTTCTAACTTTTGCCCAATAATACTAAATTTTATAACACAACTTGTCTCCACCAAATTATAAGCCCTACTTACACCTAGAGAATACCACCTCTAGGCACCATTGCCACCTCCTTCTGTGCCCAGGCCTCATCGTCCCTTTGACAGAAAACAAGGATCTCTTGCCTCTGAGAGAAACCTTCAACCTGCCTCAGCACGAAGTAGCTACAGAAGAAATCCGGCTTCCCCTTTCCCTAAATTAATTCAGAGCCAAGATCCTTGAGGGGGATATAGTAGGCAGTTAGACAGACATGAGCAGAGCAAGGATGATAGGCCAACTAGAGGAGAGATAGACTCTGAGACATACTTCTCACCACTCCAACTGCTTTGAAGCTAGGAACAGAGGAACCTGTGTAGAACTAACCTTTAATCATAACTAATTAGAAGAAATGTATAGTTTTCGTGTAATAGAAGCTACAAAGATAAAGGAAAAAGAAAGTAAAGTAGACAAATTGAAAGGATATGTGTAAGTTACAGAAGGTATATATAAATTGCAGAAGACCACTTTGGATGGTCCACACAATACAATATACAAATGATGTATTATAGAATTGTACACTTGAAACCTATATAATTTTATTAATCAACTGGAGACCTGGTGCACGGATTCGTGCACCAGTAGGTTCCCTTGGCCTGGCCTGCAGGATCAGGCCACAACTGGCTCTCTGACATCCCCCAAGGGGTCCTGGATTGTGAGAGAGTGCAGGCCAGGCCGAGGGACCCCATCTGTGTACAATCAGGGCTGGGGAGGGACGTGAGAGGTTGGCCAGCTGGGGAGGGGCTGCAGGAGGGCTCCAGGGCATGTCCAGCCCATCTTGCTCAGTCCTGATGGGCTGGACCCCAGCAGCAAGCTCACCTAGTGGTTGGAGCATTTTGCCCCTGGTGGTCAGTGCACATCATAGCGAGTGGTAGAGCGTTCTTAGCATATCATTAGCATATTATGCTTTGATTGGTTGGACAGCTGACTGGCTGACAGGACACTTAGCATATTAGGCTTTTATTATATAGAATGTTAGCTCAATAAAATAAATAAATAAATGAATAAATAAATAAAATTAAAAATGCAAAAGACATTAAAAAAACCTAGGAGATCTATCATTTGACTAATAGGTGTTTCAGAAAAGGAAAAGGAAAAAACAAACCAAACCAAACTAAAATTTGCTGGAGTTGAAGAACCATAAAGCCTCACATTAAAAAGGAAAACTATCCAGCAAAATCATTTTAAAAAATATTGACAGGAAGACACATCATTATAAAACCTCAGAACTTTGGAGGTAGAAAGAAGATCCTAAAATTTCCAGAGAGTAAAAGAAACTACAAAGAAATGAAAATATGAATAGCTTCAGACTTCTCATCTACAGCACTGGATGCTGGATGGTAGTGAACATTTTCTTCGGGATGCCACTGAAAAACTGTAGCTTGCTCTTTCAATCTGGAAGTGTGTGGTTCTTCAACTTTCTAAAACATAACATCCTGCTCCAAGTTCTCTTCATCTCTTTCCTAAAACACCTTTAGTCAAATATCAGACGCCCAAGTTTGTCTCTTACCTTATATTTTAGAGCTTTTTGCATGTTTCTATATCCTTTTAAAAAGCATCAATTGTAAGTATGGATTGGGAAAAGACATTTCAGACATGAATGGATGCATATACTTACCTTCTGTGCACGCTTTCTAGAAAGGATTTAAGGATGTGGCAGTCCTTACACCAAAGAATACATCACTAAGGAAGAGGTTTTTACTTAGGACACATGGATTCTATTCAGGATCAAAGACAAATGAAGTCCCATGGCCTAGACAGTTACTGGCCCAGAGTTGCTGCACAAAAATATTGGGCTTCATTTTTTTTAAAAAGATAGCAAAATTCCTCTGATGAAGCTGTGTTGAGAAATAGAATCAGTTTTATAATAAAGTCCTCTAATAAAAAATAAAGCAATTAACAACTTTAGGGGACACAATTTTACAAGAAAATAAATGCAATCTGAGGTCAATACTTGACACTATGGGAATCATTTATTTTTCTTATTAATGCAAATACAATTGATTTACCTAAAATTAAGATACATGATTATTTAGCAAGGATCAGTATAAAGCTGCAAGGTGGTGTAAGAGAGTAAATCTTAGTAACCTAACAGGAAGCAGAGAATGCAATTGTGTAGGTATATTATTTAGCAACATGCAGGGAACTGCAAGAAAATACTTTAAAATAGTTGCCTCTACAGAATCTACAGTAGGGGTGGGAAAGAGTGAAAAATAGGACAATATTTCCCCCTCATTTTAATTCTTTTGGGGTCTATTTTACTTTTTAACATGTGTGTGTATCTTTTAACAAATAGTTAAAATAAATTTAAATAAACAGATCCAAAGCATGAGATGACAGAAACATGTTGCCGTTATAACCACCTTCAACTTGGTGATCAAGTTCCAAGTAAATGGAGGCCACCATATCCAGTACTGAGAAAGTCCATTCCTTAGCCTTACCTGTTATGTTTGTAACTTTAATTGGACCATGCTATGGTCTGAACGTGTATGTCCCCCCAAATTCCTATGTTGAAGTCATGTCAAGGATGATGTTATGAGGAGGTGGGGTCTTGGGAAGTGCTGATGTCATGGAGTGAAGCCCTCATGGATGGGATTAGTGCCTTATAGAAGAGGCTCCAGAGGGACCCCTAGCTCCTCCTTCCATCATGTGAGAACACAGTGAGAATATGCCACATGTGAGCCAAAAAGAGGGCCTGCTGTCACCAGAACTTAACTATGCTGGCACCTTGATCTTGGACTTTCTACCTCTAGAAGTGGAAGAAAATTTCTATTGTTTATAAGCCACCCAGTCTGTGTTATTTTCTTATAGCATCCAAAATAGACCAATACAGAACAATTTGCTATGGAGGAAGGAAAAGGTACAGAATGTTCTTAATGTTAACTTTGTTGCTTTTTAACGTCAATCTTTTGCCTGTAACAGCATTCAGTACAGAGTGAGTGAAAGAAAATTGGTAACTAAAAAAATTAGACCGTCATAGAGACACATTGCCTACTAGATAGTTTTTCTGAGTGCTACTAGTGAAATTTTCCTTTTTTATGAATCAGGAAAATTACTTGAATATGGGGGTCCGGACTTATTCTCCTGAAGGGCAGTGACTGTGACTTATTAATTTGTTCACTCTTGAACTTGGTGACTTCTATGAGCTCAATAAATACTTACTGAATTGAAATAAATGTGAAGAAACGTCCTTGCAATATTTTATTCTAAAATATAAGAAAAGCAGTATCAAGAATAGGAGAAAAATCTCTATTTTATCTTAGTACCTATCTATTTCCCCTTCATTTAATCTTACTTCCTTAAGCTCTAAACATTCTTAACTTGCCAATTACATATCTATTGTAAATTTTAAATGCTTATCCTTCAGAAGAAAGCAGAGACATATTATTGGATTTTGTTTTTAGTTTTAGAAACTTATTTTTCTCTATGGCAACAAATGACAAATTTCTACCCTAAAAACAAAACAAAACATAAAAAGCCTCCGTGTGTTTTCTATTAACTGTGTATGTCCACAATGCAAAATTTAATGAGGCAAATCTTAAAAATGTCCTTGTGAAACAATGCTTGGTCCCTCTTTTTGGTGGAGAACTCATTAAAGAGTCTACTTAAAAACCTCCAAAACACTTTCTTATTTATTTTACACGTGGTTTAAATTCATTATTTAAAAAATTAGAAAAAAATGATAATTTAAAAAATATATATTTTTATTGATTCTTTAGAGAGAGAGGAAGGGAGAAGGATAGAGAGATAGAAAGATCTCTGAGAGAAAAACATCATCCAAAGGCTGCCTCCTGCATGCCCTCTACTGGAGATTGACCCCGCAATTAGGGGTCAATGGGCCCTACCAGGCATGTGCCCTGGCCAGGAATCGAACCAGTGACCTCTTGGTTCCTGGGTTGACACTGAGCCACACACCAGCCGGACAATGATAATTTTTCTTAAAGTTTCACATACTGTTACTATCCTAGACAATATTTTTACCAATTTTTTTGCTACTGAATATTTCTCTCTCTGTAATAAATATGTGAAAAATGTACATATATGAACAAAATATGCTATTTACAAAAATGGAATCACATCCTTCTGTAACCTATTTTCATGTGTCAAGTGTCATTAACACAATTCATTTTCACATCAATAAATACAGATCTCCCTCATCATTCCCAGGAGCTAGATAGATTCTATTATGTGTATAAATTATGATTCAACCAATATCTTGATGTTGAAAACATATGTTGTCCCTGATTTGTAACTAATGCAAACATCCTATATAATAAAGAGGTAATATGCAAATTGACCGTCACACTTCACACAAGATGGCTGCCCCCATGTGGTCACAAGATGGCCTGCAGGGGAGGGCAATTGTGGGCGACCAGGCCTGCAGGGGAGGGCAGTTAGGGGCAACCAGGCCAGTAGGGGAGGGCAGTTGTGGGGGACCAGGTTGGCAGGGGAGGGCAGTTAGAGGCAACCAGGCCTGCAGGAGAGGGTAGTTGGGAGCAACCAGGTTGGCAGGGGAGGGCAGTGGGGGCGATCCGGCTGGCAAGGGAGAGCAATTGGGGGTGATTGGGCCAGCAGGGGAGTGGTTAGGTGTTGATCAGGCTGGCAGAGGAGTGGTTAGGGG
>NW_005370660.1:2011495-2039003 GCF_000412655.1 Myotis brandtii
CAGTGCATGAATTTTTTTCACTGAGCCTCTAGTATTAAAATAAGCCCACTGTGCATACACCTTGAAGTACATGTATTTTTATTTCCTTCAGGCACATTGGTTACCACTGAAATTATTGGCTCAAAGTACCTATGCATTTTTGAAGACTTGCCCTTGGGAAAACTAATCCTATTTTACATTCCTGCATTAATTATAATAATGTCAATTGTCTTTTCATGCTTATTGTTTTTTTTATTTTTAGGGTGTAAAAAAGCTTTTTAAACAATTCCAACTTTTTTTGTTACAAATAATATTTCAGTTTCTTCCAATTCTGTATTTTAAACTTGGTTTTGGCAAGTTATTATGAATTTGCAGAAGACTCACTAATGTCTTGCATTCACAAGGCTTGCCAATGAGAAACTGTTTCTTAGTCTCATGACAAAAGTTTCTTAGTCTTGTAGTAATAGTACAAAACTATGCTGAAATGTTATCATTTGTTTGCCATAGAAACAGAGGCAGGGAGAAAGAGCTATTAAAGACTATGATGATGAACTAAATTTGTTTCTTTATGATAATGCTCTTTTAAAGGGCTTATACTTTTACAATAGACCATCTCATTTGCCTTAAAAAATCCCCTTCTCCCATATTATTATTCAAACAACCATATTTTTCTCAAAATATATCCTTTTTTCCCCACTTGTTTTAAATTACTCTCAAATAACAAGGACTAACCTTTGTTAGTAAATGTTGAAAATCTAGTGGTTTGTAATGGTCACTCTCTAGAAGTAAGTTTATTATTATTATTGATTTCAGAGAGAAAGGGAGAGGAAGAGAGAGAAATATCAATGATGAGAGAGAATCCTTGATCGGCTGCCTCCTGCAGGACCCCTACTGGGGATTGAACTCGAAGCCCAGGCACGTACCCTGACCTGAATCAAACCGTGACCTCCTGGTTCATAGGTTGATGCCCAACCACTGAGCCATCCCAGCCCAGCTAGAGGTAACTTTTTTCTCTTCTCTCCTCTCATCCTTCCCTCCCTCTTTCAATACCTTCCTTTCTGTCATTGTATTTCTTCATTAGTTTATCTAAATGATTTTGATTCACTAGAATCACAAGAATAGCACATCGACTTAAAAATACAAGACATCATTTTTGTGGGTTGAATGATACAACCCACCCTCCCTCCTACCCCCAATAAAATGTGTCCATGCCTAATCAAATCCTTGGAACTTATAAATGTTACTTCATTTGGAAAAAGTCTTTGCAGATGTAATTAAGTTAAGGATCTTGAGACGAGGAAATCATCTGGGATTATCTGGGTTTAAAACCACTGAGAAGTGCCCTTACACAAGACACACAGAGGAGAGACAGACAGACAGAGGAGCAGCAGGCAAGGGGACCATGGAGGCTGAGACTGGAGCAAGAGTAACACACCTGAGAAACATCAAGGAATGCCAAGAGCCACCAGAAACTGGAAAAGGCAAAGAACAAAATCTCCTCTAGGGCCTCTGGAGGGAATGTGGTCCTTAAGTTCAGGCTTCTGGCCTCTGAAACTGTTGTTTCAAGTGACCCAGTTTGTGCCAATTTGTTATGGCAACCACAGAAAACTAATGCAAGCACTAACACACACACACACACACACACACACACACACACACACATCTCACCAACCTAAAATGCAATGTTTCCGAATTGTGGAAAAATAATTTTATGATTTAGCAGATTCTCCCTGGGCAATGTGTAATAATCAATGTAGAGTGAAAACAGACACTCTGTAGTCCAACTACCTGAAGCCAAGTTCCGACTCCACCTCTTAGCCAGTGTCTTAGGACAACTTTGTTAATTTTTCTCAGACTTGGTTTCCTCATCTACAAAAAGGGTGTGATAACAGAACCTACCTCATAGGGATTGTTATAAAGATTAAATGAGTTAATATATTTAGATTGATTAAATCTTCCTAATAAACTGGCACATGGAAGTGATTAGGCAAATCTTACTTGGAATGAGCATTTTAGTGCTTGTGAATGATTTCATATAGCCTGCATGGTTATGCTAGGGCTGCTGTAACAAAGTACCACAAACTAGATGGCTTAAACAACAGAAATTTGTTCTCCCAAAGTTTTGAGCCAAAAAATCTAAGATCAAAGATGTCAGCAGTGTTGGTTCTATCTGAGAATTATGAGGGAATGATCTGTTCTGAGTCTCTCTCCTTAGCTTGTAGATTACTGTCTTTTCCCTGTGTCTCTTCATATGTGTGTCTATTTCTCTCTTTCCTCTGTGTGTGTCTATTTCTGTCTCTAAATTTCCCCTTTTTATAAGAACCCCAGTCATATTGGATTAGGATCCACCCTAAAGACCTCATTTTAACTTGATTTCCTCTGTAACGACCCTACCTCCAAATAAGTTCACATCTGAAGTACTGGGAGTTAGCATAACACATTTTTTTTGTGGGGGATGGGGATGGAACACAAGCCTAGTACAGTATGTTCTCTTCTTTGACTCCAGTATGTTCCCTTCTTTTAATTCCATTGCCTTATATCTTCACCAAAGCAGAAATAGCTTACTACTTAAAAATGAGAAAGCTTGAATTTAAAAAAGGCATAGCCGAAACCGGTTTGGCTCAGTGGATGGAGCGTCAGCCTGCGGACTGAAGGGTCCTGGGTTCTATTCCGGTCAAGGGCATGTACCTGGGTTGTGGGCACATCCCCAGTAGGAGATGTGCAGGAGGCAGCTGATCGATGTTTCTCTCTCATCAATGTTTCTGACTCTCTATCTCTCTCCCTTCCTCTCTGTAAAAAATCAATAAAATATATTTTGAAAAAATAAAAATAAATAAAATAAAAAAGGCATATGTTTTTGTGGGAGGGAGGTGAGCCAATAGTATGAAGGAATGAATAAAACTTAGGTCACAGAGGTAAAACAGAGTTAAACAGGTTTGCTATTAATCTCATTAATTTATATTTGTCTTAAAAAAACAATTTAGCCGAAACCGGTTTGGCTCAGTGGATAGAGCGTCGGCCTGTGGACTGAAAGGTCCCAGGTTCGATTCCGGTCAAGGGCATGTACCTGGGTTGCGGGCACATCCCCAGTGGGAGATGTGCAAGAGGCAGCTGATCGATGTTTCTCTCTCATCGATGTTTCTGACTCTCTATCTCTCTCCCTTCCTCTCTGTAAAAAATCAATAAAATATATTAAAAAAAAAAACAATTTAAAAAAGAAGGCTCTTATCATTTTTTCCTTTAGCATTCCTACAAAAACTATTTTTGGTTTAATTTTATTTAATGTTATCCACAAGAAGCAAATAGTTTTAGAAACATAAGTTTTAAGTAAAATCTACTTTTCCTTTACTGAATCCTATAAACAATATGAAGCAAAACAGATATCATATACGTTCATTTCCATTTAATGTGCAAAAGGCTATACTTCAGATTGATAAAATGGGCATTTCCAATTTGTATGTATGAGCCATGTAAAGAACCATTTCTGGGAAAGACAGACATGGTAAATTGCTCTTTTGTCAAACCCAGTCTGAAAAGTACTCATGTTCATTTCAAGAGAAGTGGGGAAAATTCTGTTACAATATTCAACAAGCATTTAGCAAAAACAATTCACTTAACAATTAGAAGTAAATAAGACATTCTAATATGTGTTTAACAAAAGTCATTTTTCTCCTTTAACCTCACTCAACACCTTGAGTATATATAGCTTATATTTACAATATAGCTGTTGAGACAAATAAAGAAATATTCTGATCTCTGTATAGCATTTCCCTCAATTAACAAATGCTTCTACAGTAATTCCAGTTGAAATAGCTAAAATTTCACACCTTATGACTGACTCTTAATATTTATCCTTTTGACAAATATTTATGGTTGAATTATGTTTGAGCTCCTACTATCTGCAAAACCCAATGTAATTAAAGAGAGCTTACATTTTCCTTTTCAACAAGTGAATAAAACGCTCACTTCTTGAATGTTTGGTAAAATGTCCAGTCTCAATGGGTTTTTTAGTAAATTAACATCTATAATAATAAAAGTGTAATATGCTAATTAGACCGGACGTCCTCCCGGACGACCTTCCGGACAAAGCCAGGGCTTCGAGGGAAGCCCGGTCCCAGATGCCAGAGGAAAGCCAGTGCTGGCAGCTGGGGGTAGGAAGGCTTGCTCTTGCATAAATTTTGTGCATTGAGCCTCTAGTAGTAGAATAATTGTTATTCTTGTTGAAGGAAAAAAATCAACAGCTGACTCTTTTCTGACAGAAGAGGCCTAACTGGTTAGCACTTTGGACTTTATTTTGGGAAAATAGTTTGGGAAAACTCTTGTAGAAACCATAAAAAACTATCTCCAAACATTTAGATAATTCTAATTTTATACATACTCTGTTGCTTTCAGCTCCAGTAAAATTATTCAGAAACAAGCAAGCAAATAAACAATTTACTTCCATCTGTTTGTTGTATCTTACAAGGTAAAGTGTGTAATCATCAGAAATAACAGAACCTCTACCTGAAAATGTTTCAGAGCACTGATATATGGTCATGAGGAAATAATATTACAATTTTCATGTAGTTACAGAATTTCCAGGGAAATTCTCCATTTTTGGACTATGATCAAGTAAGTGTGAGATGTATTGGTGCTTTTTAGAAAATATGAAGCAATATGCAATTACTTGTAAAACCTCAAGAGAATCCCTCAGTAAGGAGGAACTATTGCTATTTGATTCTAATCATTAAACAAGATTATGGTTTTTGCTTTGGTATTGAACAAAAATATATCTATTTCTTTCTATAAGAGTACTAGATGCCTGGTGCATGAAATTCATGTACAAAGGGGGGGTCCCCTCAGCCCAGCCTGCACCCTCTCCAATCCGGGACCCGTTGGGGGATGTCTGACTGCCAGTTTAGGCCTGGGGATCAGACTTAAACTGGCAGTCGGACATCCCTCTCACAATCCAGGATCGCTGGCTCCTAACCACTCACCTACCTGCCTGCCTGATTACCCGTAACTGCCCCCCCTGCCGGCCTGATCATCTCTAACCACCTCTGCCTGCTGGCCTGATCACCCCCAACTTCCCCCTGCTGCCGGCCTGGTCACCCCCAACTGCCCTCCCCCCCACCTGCCTGGTCACCCCCAACTTCCCCTCCCACCTGCCTGGTCACCCCTCACTGCCCCCTTCCACTGGCCTGGTCTCCCCCAACTGCCCCCTGCCAGCCTGGTCACCCCTCACTGCCCCCTCTGCCACCCTGGTTGCTGCTAACTGTGCCCACTGCTGGCCTGGTCGCACCTCACTGCCCCCCTCTCACGTCCTGGTCACCCCTTACTGCCCCCACACTGGCCTGGTCACCCCACGCAGCCTGCTGTTCGGTCATTTGGTTGCCCCTCACTGTTCCCCCTGCCAACCTGGTTGCCCCATGCAGCCTGCTGTTAGGTCATTGCATGAGGGCGTCCTGACCAACTTGTATATTCCTCTATTATTAGTATGGATATTTTCACCCAAGAGCCAGCAAGTGAGGAGACTATTGTCTCATGAGATGATAGGGATGTTTCCAGAGTGAAGTATATGAGTGACCCACAGGAGACAAAGAAACTTGGTTGGCATATCAACTGCTTGGTGAGTTTCTCCTGGTTAGAAAAAGAGACTGGGGACATTCCCATACTATTAGGTACGGATTTCATAGGTGGCATAATGCAACTGGATCTCACCCTCTCTGTCTCCCAAATTAATACACAAAAAGGAAGATGACTTCAGAGATTACTGAGCACATGAGCAATTTGCAGACAAGTAAATCTTTCCAGTAAACCTGTGTGTGAACATTTTGTATACATAAGTAGGTGTATATAAATTATTAAAATGCATTTTTAAAACTTGTTTGATCTCTATTGATGATTTTTCTACATGTACAAATATATATGTATTTAAATAAATAAGATACATACTTTCAAAACATGTTTATACAGTTTCTGGTCAGTTGTGCAATTATGCAATTGCATTTTTGTTTCTGATGTCTAAGATATCTTCCAAGGGGTATTGGAAGAAATGGAGGATCTCAGATACCTGCGATGCCTTCACAAACATACAGAAGAATCAGCTGGGCCTTCAAGAACCAAAGATGAGGCCAACCCTGCCCTGTTATGAAGCTTCCACCAGGGCCCCCTTGGTTTGACAGGGCTCTGCTAGCCAGCCTCAACCATGCCTAAGCCAGTTTCTGAGATTCTACTTGGCTGAGTTTAGGCAGAACAGGCAGACAGTCCTCAGATTATTCTGACTCATCTTGGCCCAACAGACTTGTTTGAAGTGCGTAAAGTTGAGAAATCTCTTCTTTATGTCTTCCTAGGGAGGAGATTTTTATCTGTATGAGATTGTTGAGGTGTGGTCTTGCCTTAAGGTAAAAGGGAAATCTCCCACAACCATCAGTCTTGAGGTTCAGAACACTATCAAGTCAATCTCCTCTTGAATGCTTCTACTTATTTCATTCATACCTTCTGAATGGTGTGAGATAAATTTACCACCCAGTTTCTATAATACTCTTCAAGGACTGTCTTTTTTCTTCATCACTATCCATATTTCCAGAATCTGACCTTGAGCCTCTGCACATAAATATATTTTACATAAACCTGCACTGCCTCCTCATTTGTCCATCACCCCTCTAGTATAAGCCACTGAGTATCCATCACTTTCAAATTATCACTCTAGGCTGGTTTCTACTGGTTTCAATGCCTTCTATCAAATTGCTGTGAGTTACCTAAATGAATTTCCTGGTCTGCTACTTACTTAGGAGAGGTTATCTTAAATTCCTAGTCCCTTAGTTTTTTTCATTTGTAATTCAAGGATGGAATGGAGAAAGATTATCCTAAGGACTAAATAAGAAAATATATAAATAACTAGAGGCCCGGTGCACAAATTCATGCATGGATGGGATCCCTCAGTCTGGCTGGCGATCGGAGGCGATTGGGGCCACGTGAAGTTAGCTGGGGGGAGTGGCTGGGGGAGGTTGGCTGGTGGGGGGAGGGCCAACCTCCCGAAGCCACTCCCCCCAGCCAACAGTCATAGAATTATTTTAATTTTATGACTGAAATTCAGTGGCCGGCCATGGATGAGGGGCCACGGGAGGTTGGCTGTGAGAGTGCACTGACCACCAGGGGGCAGCTCCTGCATTGAGCGTCTGCCCCCTGGTGGTCAGTGCGTGTCTTAGCAACCAGTCAACCGGTCATTCGGTAGTTCAGTCGTTCAGTCACTTAGGCTTTTATATATGTAGATTCTATTATAAAACTCTAACTCATAATAGAAAGCTGATATATATTTTATTATAATAAATATAATAGTACTATGAGATATTAATATGCTGAGATAGTGTGTGTGTGTGTGTGTGTGTGTGTGTGTAGTGGTTGGGAAGAGCCAGCTTCTTATGTGGTTTGAACATTGTACTTTCTCTTCACACTGTTTTCTCTAATTGGAATTTCCTCCCTTCTTAAACCTTCTGATTATCTTCTAACCATCCTGGCTCCACCAAACCTCTCTTGTTCCAATTTTTACCACCTGTGTGGCCTTGAACAAGTTGACTTGGGCAAGAAATACTTATTGAGAGTCTTCTGGGTGGGATATTAGAGTATAGAGTGAGAAACTGAGTTGTACAAGGTAACACTATAAATGGCAGACCAGAATAGAACTCACATCTTCTGTCTTAAAGACCAGCCACAATCCTGCCCTATCCTGTTTCTCTAGGGTTACTTCAAGGAATTCAAAGATTATTGCCAAACTCAACACAGTCCTACTCTGTTTATTAGCTTATTATGTCAAATGTGTCCATAGTTTCCTCTTAGAATTTTTGTGGGGATACCTCATTTTCTTCCACCGATGAAAGCCTTAGCTACCAGGCTCCGTTAATAAGAAGTAAATATTTTTATATTTGATTAATCTATGCTAAACATTAAAATCTTATTTTAGTCCTGTTTACATTTGAAGAACTTTTAATCTATTTTAAATATTTTTCCGGTTGTAAAATTAACTGTTCACCCAGGTCTCAGTCTCTTCCCCTGGGACATGAACTTGATGTTTGGTAAGAGCTCCATGAACAAAAGCCATGACTGCTCTCTTTCTCTGCTTTCTGTAAGAGTGCAGTCAGGTTAGTCCTGTAACGCATTGATTCTGTTTTCTGCATGTGAATTTGGTTCTTTGCATGCTCTTTTGGTATTTTAATTCTATGACTGAAATTCAGTGGACTCCTTCACTCATTTCTTATTCTCTCAACCTGCATCCCAACCTGTATTTTTTCAATTAATCTTTTGCTTTTAAAGAGATCATGTTTCTTTGCTATTTCATAGGAGACACAAAGCAGAAATTTCTATAGGTTCTTCTCTTTCCTGTGATAGATCTGAATCAAAAGTGCTTTTCATTAGCTCTGTTAAGGCACTGCAGCTCTCTTACATGGCAGAATATTTCCTTGTGCCCTCTGTGTCCTTTTTCCTTTTGCCTGGATGAAATTTAGTTAGGTCTCATTATTTTTCTGCTTGCTTTTTAGTAATGGAACAGTGCTGCAGTCTCTTTAAATAAAAAGCCCAGTCTTAATTTAGAAATTAGAAGTGTCCTGCTAAGAAATTAATCATAACTGGGTCTCTAGGATGCTTCAGGCTAGAAACTGGCAGTAGAAATGGAGTGAAATGGATGGCTTCCTCTCTGCTACTCCGTACTAAATCCCCACCCTTCCTGGATTACTAACCATTTTAAATCACTTTTGGGTAAAATAGAGAAAGAAAGAAGTGTTAAGGGATAAAGAATGTATTTGAACAGATATTCTCATAAGCAGCCTTCAGGCTCCCTGGACTGGCAGGTATCTGAAGCTCCTCTTTTGGTGCAGGTGTTTGAGGGTCCTGTGGTGATTTCCATCACTCAGGGCCCCTCTCCTGTGTTTTGGGTCATCCCTTGCAACTCATTCTGCAGCCCTTAGGAATTCAGGGCTCACCTGGAAGTTCTCACTGCTGCGCTCTCTCCTCTGGGTAGCCCCATTGCACAGGACCTAGGATGGAAGAGCTCTCTCTCCTGCCTGGCCCACATCTGCTCCACAGCAAAGTCTACACTTTTCTTTGGACTGACAAACTGGCCACAGGATGCTTTAGTTTTCTCACACACATGGGTCAGACACCCATCTTCTGTAAACTCCTACCATAAGCTCTAGACAAGTCTTCTAACAGCTCCCTTTCCTATGCTTAAGGGGAAGAAAGCAGAATACCTTAATCCATCCATAGTGTATGTGTTATGGCAAGGAATATATAATTTTATAGTAACAGTTCCTTCTCCAAACAAAAACCATCAAAAGTCACTTCCCGACCTGGTTTTAGATCTTTGATTTGGCTGAAGGGCCAAGGGTCATAGAACTGGTGAGCAACCATTTCCTTTGTTGCATTAATCATGTTTTTTATTTTCACAGAATTACATTTTTGACATCTTGGGGTACTTTACAGACATGGGGAGAGACTACCTGTTCCAGGGCTAATTCCTAAAGATGGTAAACAACTTACTTAAAAGAACACCTTTCTTATGCAAGTTAACCAGTCCACAGCCATTACATCCCCAACCATCTCCTTACCAAACTCTCACACATCAAGCCACTATTTCTCCCATTCAAATTTACCCAGGGACAGGTATCAGATGACTAAAGATCATCCCTACAGCCCAGAGACCACTGACATTATACAAACTATCCATTCCTAAGCTACTTACCCTGCCTTTCCTTTCCTACAGAAACTCCAGTGAAGAGTCTGGCCTAGGCTTTGTCCTTGCTCCTGCTTCTTCCTCCTGACAAAAGCCGGACGCTTCCATCGTGGCCCTGCATGGCATGCTGTGCCCCCTTCTCTTAAGAAATGTAAGTAATGAATGTTACTTTCAGTGGTATGGGCCAACCTTTGTTGGTCCTCAGTCAAAACTTTATAAATTAAGTCCCAGGTAAATTTTAATAAGATTATAGTGCTGCATATGGAGATCTGTTTTATAGTCACTTTGATGTTTGATGTATATCAATTTCACTTTGTAAATCCATAATTAAGGCCCGGATGGTGTGGTTCAGTGGCTGAGCACCAACTTATGAACCAGGAGGTCATGGTTCCATTCCCGGTCAGGGTACATGCCTGGATTACGGGCTTGATCCCCAGAGTGGGGTGAGCAGGAGCCAGCCGATTAATGATTCTTTCTCATCATTGATGTTTCTCTCTCTCTCCCTCTCCCTTCCTCTCTGAAACTAATAAAAATATATTTATATATAAATAAATTCATAATTAGTTTTTGACAGAATACAGTCTAAAGTTCCACATCTGCCCTCAAACTGTCCCTGAGGTGTGTTTATTTATTTAGAAGCTATTCATATTACGGTTGATATTATGTCTGCCAGATAGTACACTGGGTGATGGCACATGAAAATCCCTGCCACACAGTAGCGTAATGTTGGCTCACACCAGATATAGCTGATCACATAGAATCGGGGCCCTGGAGTATATTATCACTTAGATCTAAGGGCAGGAACTTTCAGCACTTTGTTTTTCAGTTAATGAGTAAAAGAACACAGTGTTCAATTGATGTCTAATGTCAAAGGAAGCCAAAGCCATAGTTATAGTGTCATAGCTCTGAGGCCTTTTGATGGAGACATTTACCAAAGGGATAGTGGGTGAGAGCCAGCATGACAGTCTGAAATGAGGCTGCCATTTCAAAGGGAAGCTGGTAAAGAGGGGTAGCCTAGTGACTTTTAAAGAACATGGAGACAGTGATGGCTAATAACAAAAAGATTTGGAGGCGATGGTAAGGAATGGAGCCAGGAGAAAGCTCTGAGTGGAAAAGCAGATGGACACAGAACTTCTTATCTGGCTCTTGGAAAGCTGGGCATGTTAAAAGGGCAGCTGGTGGAATAAGCATTAGCCCAAGAGGTCAGGAATCCACAGAGCAAGCAGCACTTCCAGATGCTACCTCTGCCTTGGTTCTAACAGTCTTCAGGTCGAGGACACTCTGTTTTCTTCTTTTGGAAAAGTCCAAGCATATTAATCTGGAATCCTGCAATTGGAACAGATGATGAGGAAATATTCCAAATGTCAAATTATAATCTAAAGAAGACGTAGGTCAAAAAGACCCGAAAGAGCCATGAGTCCGGGCCTTAATAGGCAGGTATCTGTCAGGGATCAGAGTCAAATATTTCTCCAAGAAATTGATATTCCAGGTTTAGTGACTTGTTCCACAAAAGTAGCAGAGATATCTGAATCCAACAGGTTAAGTGAAGCAGTTCTGGTTCTAGGAGATGACCATACTTTAACTTCTGATGTCAGGTTGGACTGCAGACACAGCCCCTGAGTTTGCTTGGACAGCTTCCCATGTGAAGAAAAAAACAAAACAGAAGCAGAAGCTCCAGAGATCATCATTATCTTGTTCTGGAGACAGAAGCCTGCTATCTTTAATTTTAAATAATGGAACATGACCTTTCCTTCGGTGCAGACCTAAGGCTCCTCACCTCCCGTTGGTACATTGGGAAGGTACAAAAGTGGGTGCAGCATCTCCACAGACCAGAAACTCTGTCTTTCCTGAGAGTTGAACGGATTAGTGATGTTGTCCCATCTCCTTCCTCACACAAGTAAAACCTAAGGGTTGATATCAGTCCAGATAGCAAGTTTTCTGAGTGGTTGGTGCAGATGGAAGGAACAGAGCCCTTTGCCAGCAGCAGTGATGCATGGAGCCAAGGAAAATTTTTACACTAGATGCAGAATTTAAGGGGAAACCAGGTCAGAACAAAGATTTATAATCTGATTCTGTGACCAAATAGGTCTATATAAGAGGAGAGGAAGCATGCTAAAAGGCCAAATATTTCATAGAACATGAGCAGGTTGAAGCAGACAGACCCGAAGGAATTCCCTGTCCAAGAATAAAAAATGAAGGTGGCTTTTTATGTAAAATTCAAAGCCAGGGTCACAGGTTATAAAGTGGCTGAGGGAAGCAGATCCTTCCTTCCTATGACTAAGGCCAAGAGATGAAACTACCTCTTTTCTAATCTTCACCCTACCTCAGGCTGACTTTTCCCAATTTTTCCCCGTTCAGGTTGTATTTGGGGTTTTTGTTTGTCTTTTTAAACCTAAATTTCCTTATATGAAAGTTACTCATGGAAAATGAGCACACACCATCTACGTAAGCCTAGAGATCACCTCAGATCCTATAATCTACTGAAGACAGACTGCAGACAACCCTTGGAGCAAAAAGAGTATAGTGAAGAAATAGTTCAGGACTGACTGTCACTATTTATAACATTCCAATTTTCATCACACTGGAGCTGGAGGAGGAATGTTCTACCCCTACACTACTGTATGAAAGTTACACCTCTCTGGTCAAGAGATGGCTACGTAGCATTCACATTCAGAACAAATTTTGTATCCCAGACATAGACCTGGAGTGGTTTCTAATTTAAAATTAGATGTTGAAGAAAATAAATCTGGATACTATAAAAAATTATACCTGTATCAGGCTAAAAAGGATTTTTTAAACAATTGTCAGGCCAACACATCATATTGCCAAACCCATAAACCGCTTCAAGAAACAGATGGAATTTATATCACAGACTCTCAAACCTCATGGAGAGGGATCTTTGAGTCCAATTAACCCCTTGGCAACAGTGTTTATTCTGGAGGGATATGTTCAAAGCATCCAAAACTATTTTGTCTAGACTTACCCACTACAGAATTTTCTATGGCACATTCTCTGGGCAAGTGACGTGAATCGAAGGCAGTGGGCAGGGACTAGTGGTATCTTCTCAGAATGCACATTCTTTTCACATATTCTCAAGGATATTTCCACAACACGTTTACAAAACAGGTATTCACCTCTGTTGGATCTGCCATTCAGTCTTGCTAGGATTTCTAATGCAAGGGCCAAGCCTCAAATTAAAAGAAAATATAAAAACATGTCAGTATGTGCTGAGCTACTACTGATGTTATCCAAAGATGGCAAAAGCTGGAGAATTAGAGTGTTTCATAGAAAATATCATCAGTGCAATTTTTGTAGATATATTCAACCAATTGAAAAAGAAACTGAGAGTTAATAAAAACAATCTATTGTCTTTATAATTTTATTAGTATTTTGAATATCATCGCCTTCTTAAGTGGTTAAGCGAGGTTTGTTACAAAGCAGTCATTTAACCAAGCTGGTACTTGTGGTTGCACATTGCATGCTACAGGACCGTGGGAGCAGTCAGAATCTCCTTCCCTCAGTCCTCAGGTGTCAATCATCTGAGCCTGAGAGTGCTTGGCTGTTGTCCTGTGTGAAGGCAAAGAAGGGGAATGGATAGGCACTTCTAAAAGGTCCACCTAGACTGCAGTCCCTAACCCAATATCCACCTGGCTTGTCTACAAGCAAGAGTGCTTCATATGCCAAATGGCACTGGGAATGGAAGGGAAGGGAAGAAGAGAAAATGAAGAAATTGGGTGAGCAAAGGAACAGAGTAAAATTGGGAGAAATGATAAGGCAAGTAGCAAATTAAAAAGGTAAGAAAATTAAAGCAGTTTGACTTAGCAGTTTGTTTACCTTAGACTAGAAATAAACCAAATGACAAACTTAAGCTTGATAGAAAAAAATCTGGAGGAACATACATGGAAATCTTATTTTTGCTGGTAATCTTTTTTTTCAGTGCTTCCACCACCATTATTGAAGTATCTTCAACAGTTCCCAACAGCCCTGGTCAGTGTGGTTCAGTTGAGCGTGTCCCATGCACCAAGAGGTCACAGATCGATTCCCTGTCAAAGCACATGCCCAGGTTGTGGGTTCAATCCCCAGTAGTGGGTAGGCAGGAGGCAGCCAGCCAATTGATGCTTCTCTTTCATAGATGTTTCTCTCTCCTTTCTTCTTCTTCTTCTTCTTCTTCTCCTTCTCCTTCTCCTTCTCCTTCTCCTTCTCCTTCTCCTTCTCCTTCTCCTTCTCCTTCTCCTTCTCCTTCTCCTTCTCCTTCTCCTTCTCCTTCTCCTTCTCCTTCTCCTTCTCCTTCTCCTTCTCCTTCTCCTTCTCCTTCTCTTCTTTCTTCTTTCTTCTACTTCTACTTCTTCTCCTCTCTCTCTCTCTCTCTCTTTCTCTCCCTCAAGCCAATACAAATATATTTTAAAAAATAGTTCCCAACAATATTTCATGTTCATTTCTTTGACAAACCTCTCGTATCTCCTCCTTTGCCTAAGGAAACATTTCCTCTAGGGACTGCCAGTCATGGCTGGATATATATTATTGCTGTTTTGAAAGTAACCATTGACATTTGTAAGGGACTGTACACTTTCCTGGGCACACTTCACAGGTGTATCTTTTAGTTATCATGATAATCCTGCACCCCAGGTTATCAATATCATGACCCCTATTTTACAGTTGAGAAAACTGGGACTTAAAGAGGTCAAGGATTAACCAAAGGTCATTCACTCAGACTGCCATGCCCTGATTGGGTTGGCACCCTGCACTTGGCCTTGTGCACCCTGTTTCTGCTCAGTCAGCAAGGCAGAGGTTTGTAAATAGAGGGTACAGGAAGAAGAGGGTCTCAGTAGCTTTACTGAAGTAGAACATCTTTCTTACAAAGAAGTTTACCAATGTAGACAGTGTAATAGAACAGTTGTTACAAGATTAAGTAAATAAAATTAAGGCAAATAATTAAACATGGTCACTGATTACAAGCTTGTCTTTTTATTAATATATTTTATTGATTTTGTACAGAGAGGAAGGGAGAGGGATAGAGAGTTAGAAACATCGATGAGAGAGAAACATCTATCAGTTGCCTCCTGCACACTCCCCACTGGGGATGCGCCCGCAACCAAGGTACATGCCCTTGACCGGAATCAAACCTGGGACCCCTGAGTCCACAGGCTGACGCTCTATCCACTGAGCCAAACCAGTCAG
The DNA here is from genome assembly GCF_000412655.1 of Myotis brandtii. Lineage (NCBI taxonomy): Eukaryota > Metazoa > Chordata > Mammalia > Chiroptera > Vespertilionidae > Myotis > Myotis brandtii. Next base: position 2,026,359 of record NW_005370660.1, read on the forward strand.
GGCTGCAAGCTTGTCTTAAAAATTCACTGAAAGCCGTCTGGGAGAAATTTCATGTGTTTGAATAGTGACAACTAAGTATTGGTGACACAGCACAGCAGTTCAGAGACCTTGGGATCAGACTACCGCATTTCAATCCTGCCCAGGCCACCTATTAGTCAAGTGACCTCAGGCAAGTGAAGTTACTTGTGTCTCAGTTTCCTCACCTCTATAATGGGGATGGTGATAGTCTCTATCTCATTAAAATCATTCTGAGAGTTAAAAGAATATAAGTAAATCCTTTTGAACAATGCTTCTTACATAATAACACCATACAAGTGTTAGCTAGTGATGATTCTTTCTAGGCATTATGTATGATTTCAGTGTTCCTCTTTATATGTTTTAAAATTTCCAAACTTATGTGTGTGTGTGTAAATTCAATAATTTGATTTTTTAAAAATGATGAAAATAATAAAAGTAAACAACAATAGATAACTTTCCACAGCTACCTTAACTGAAAGTTCTCTCCTCCCTATTAAGACTCAGAGCTCCTTTATAACACTCTTCATTTTTTAGCTCCTTGGAAAATGTGTCTTACTGACAGATAGGTGCCTTGTTTGCTGAAGGAAAGCGACGTGAATTATAGCTAGCCCAAAGTCTATGAAACCGAAGCAGATGTTTGAGAAAATATTCAAGGTTTCCGGGATTCCTTAAAGGGATAAGGTTCATCTTGAAATAATCCATAAAAGAAACGAACACCAATTTCCAGGTAACCTTGTGCAAATTAGATAGCAGGCAAATTAATCAAGTTGTCCTGAGTCTTTCATTTCCACAACCCTTAGAAACTTGCTTTGGGCTATCCGTCTCACCATATACACCAAAGCAAATGCAGAAGCATTTACCCCAAAAGTTAACAAAACTAGACTTACAAGAAACATGGCACACACCAGACAACTGGGAAGCAATACAGAAAGTGGGACTTCATCCAACCAGATGCTTCTCAAAATATGTGGCAAATGTTTTAAAGAGTCCTGTAAGAATTTCAAGAACCATTCTTCTAGACGAAGAAAAGCACAGAAGGAACACAGACAAAGAACAGATGGTGTGCAAAAACTGTCTAAGATTTTGAAAGAGATACTATAATTTGATAAAGTAGTGGCAGTTTATATACATTTTAGGCAGCACCCAGCCCTAAGTGCTGTATTTCTGTAGACTGCCCCCTACTCTTCAGAGGCTCCATTACTTAAATATGGTCAACTTTCTGACTATGGTGAGCTGGAAAGAGTGGATATGATCTGTCTGTATTGTAAGATTACCAGAGGCCCGGTGCATGACATTCGTGCACTCGGGGGAGGGGGTGCCCTCAGGCCGGCCTGTGCCCTCTTGCAATCTGGGAGACCTCTGGGGATGTCCAGATGATAGCTTAGGCCTGCTCCCCAGGGGGAGCAGGTCTAAGCTGTCAGTCAGACATCCTTAGCGCTGCCACAGAGGCAGGAGAGGCTCCCACCACTGCCACTGTGCTTGCCAGCCCTGAGCCTGGCTTCTGGATGAACGGCACTCCCCCTGTGGGAGTGCACTGACCACCAGGGGGCAGCTCCTGCATTGAGCATCTGCCCCCTGGTGGTCAGTGACATCATAGCGACTGGTCATTCCCCATTTGGTCGATTTGCATATTAGCCTTTTATTATATAGGATAACTTAAGTTTCTCAAATTATCAATAAGTAGCAATTGGGTAATGATGATTTTGTAACTAGCAATGTGTACTGAGCTCTCAAATTTTGTTCATTGGGTTTCTTTATGGGATTTTTAAACTGTTTTAGTACTGTTGAAACTATGACAGCATTCTTTGTTGTTCATATGCAGAACTATGCTTTATGACTATTTGCTACCCTTAAAGCCCTCTGTTAACTACCATGGGATACACAGAGGTTGGTGATGAAATGAAGCTTTACCCAAGCCAAACATCTCAGTGTTCTAGAACCACTGACCTCTACCACCATTCCTGGTCATTAAACACAAGAAGTTCAGCACATAAAGCACAGCATTTACAAATCTATCAGTAAGCAAGTATTTCCTGAAGGATCTCCTAAAGAGATGAGAATTTTAGAATGTAATTAGAATGAGCTTGCCATTAAATAGAATTTTGATTTGAATAGCATGTAGAGGTTTGAGAAAAAATTCTAGTTCTTGTGTGTTGTTGTTTTTCTTTCTTTTAAAAGATTTTTCTTTTATTGATTTCAGAAAGGAAGGAAGAAGGAGAGAAAAAAACATCAATGATGAGAGAGAATCATTGATTGGCTGCCTCCTGCACACCCCACACTGGGGATCGAGCCCACAACCCGGACACGTGCCCTGACTGGGAATCAAACCGTGACCTCCAGGGTCATAGGTTGATGTTCAACCACTGGGCCACACTGGCTAAGCTCTTGTGTATCATTCTGAATTCTTCCCCTGTCAAATCCTTTTTGCTTCTTTTGAAAATATAACAAAATATAGAGTGAAAGAGAAAGAAAAATTACTCTGATTATTTCTCTGCTTTTCTAGCTATGACCACCTATAGATAGATTTAAGGAATGCTAACGTGTTATACATAGGCTACTAGGCTCTCAATGAGCCATTTTTACTTGTTCTGCTCTGTTGCTGGAAGTGGAAACAGGCCAAACACTGAGCAAATCTAATTATACAGACACTCCAAATTTATCATGATTTTTACCTGTTAGTTTCTTGCAGATAATCTGAGTCTCTTGCACTCCCATCCCAGTTACAGGGCAGCACCAGCCTATCTATCCAAGAGATATATTAAAGTCTTTGCCATTTGATTAGAATTTTCCAGTCCCAAGGTTAACCTGCTTGATAAATTACAGTGCCCTTCTGCCAAAATGATATTTTCCCAACACAGACGCAAACTCATAACAAAGTATGTTTCATTTTCTCCCTTGCTTCAAACCTTGCTACCTACCAGAGGACAATTTTCCCTTCTGACAGCAAAAATAAATCTCTCCGTGAAGGGAGATGGGGAAATAAAGCTTCCAAAGTGGAGGGCGCAGATTTTCTACTTCATATGCAAGAACTGAAACCGAGGGCTCTTCTGGATGTCTGGTTGTCTTCTCAAAGCCAACTACTGTGCAGAAAAATGGATTATTTTTTACTGTTTTGTAGACTATTGTCTTTTTTTTCGATTTTACAAATATTTTATTTTATTGATTTTTTACAGAGAGGAAGGGAGAGGGATAGAAAGTTAGGAACATCGATCAGCTGCCTCCTGCACACTCCCTACTGGGGATGTGCCCACAACCAAGGTACATGCCCTTGATCAGAATCGAACCTGGGACCCCGCAGGCTGACGCTCTATCCACTGAGCCAAACCAGTTAGGGCTAGGACTATTGTCTTCATTGAGCTAATACCAATTTCTGTCTGGACAGTCTTATGTACCCAGAGACTAAGTGTGAACAGGGCGTGCCACATTGTTCTTGGAACAGCCCTCCTACCCACTGTAGCTATCAGCCTTCCCCTGCTTCCTTGTACTGGCTGCCTTCACTTCCTGTCTGCCTATCCCTTTCCATCCCTTGTGTTTGGTTTCGGCATTCCCTTTACTTCCACTCCACATACAGTGCTCTTTTTATATAATCAGCAGTCATTTCCTGGGCAAAAAATGTTTTCCTGTCTTTGCTACCCCTGAGCTCCTTGCTGCATTTAGAATTCTCTTAGTCTCTTTCTCTGACTGCTCTCTCTTCTTAGATAACGCCTATTCATCATTTCTGCTCTTTTTTGCTTCTCAAGGATCTGTCCTTTGCCCTTTATAGTTTTTTCTCGTCTGTTGCTTCAACGGCTATAATCTCAAATCCATCATTCAACCTATTAGAAATGGAGCTCCCCCTCTTTTCTCCAGATTAATTCTCCTTCCCCAGAACTCCTCATCTATTCTTGATTTTACCATTAGTTCAGCTTCCAAATTACAAAGCTTAGCATCATTTTTTAACCACTTTATTGAGACATGATTAACATGTAAAAATCTGTACATATTTGGTATATACAACTCAGTGAGTTTGGACAGAAGTACTGGTATACACCCATGAAACCATCATCAATATCAAGGCCACAAACATATCCGTCACCTCCCTCGGTTTTTTCCCATCCCCTTTATTATTTTGTGTGTGTGTGTGATAAGCATATTTAACATAATCTCCTTTTACATTTTTCACTATGTACTTATTAGGCCCAGAATATAAACTTCAGCAGAGCACAGACTTTCTTTTGTTCACTGATAAAGGCCAACTCCTAGAAGAGTGCCTGGCACAAAATAGGCTCTTAATAAATACTCACTGAATTAACCAATGGTTAATGTTCAAAGATACAAGGTATATAAAATGCTCAGCAGTACTTTGCAGAAGTTCTCAATAAATGGTACCTATAATATATTATTATCATCAACATTCCTATTATTCTTATTTTCATTAGTAGTTGCAGCATTAAAAAGATGACTGCAAGCATTTTTGTTGTCTCATATTTAGAGTTTTTTTCTGATGCTTTATTTTTCTCCTTCATTTTTGGATGACTTCGGTTTGTCTTTGTCTTTTTTACTGCTGGATCCTCAGTAATCTGAACAATGCAAAGAAAAAAATCTAATGAATAGTCTTTCCTGGTTTTGCAGAGTGTGGGGCAAAGACAGAAATCTGGAGTACAAGATTATTCATTTTATTCATATAATGGTTTTTATAGGCACTATATTTAGGGCATGAAATTTTGATAGTCTTTTGAACACTCAATAAGTGACAATTGATCTGAAGAGAATATTAAAACATTTCCAATTTGAATCTTCACAAAAGTATATGGAAGGTGATTTCAATGAAGTTGAACTGATACAAAATCTGATCTGATACAAAAAATTGAAGAATTCAAACTGTTTAAATTATTTTTATGTCTGTAAGGTTGCTATAATTTGATAAGTATTCTTATCAATATCATCAGAAACAAACAAAACATCATAGCTTGTTCCACCATGTTAAAATGAGGTTTTAGGGTTTAGATTTGGGAATATATATCTGTTTGGATTTCCTTTGATCCATTCTGTTATTTTGTATTCTTTCACTAATATAATTGATCTTCTCACTTGTTTAGAGTGTTTTATTTGCTAATTTTTTCTGTATATTTAATTCCACTTTTCCGGAAAATCTGATTTTGGAATGCAATGGTAATACATCTCTGATGGTTAGGGAGAATCTTGCTTTCAATTCTTCAGCTCTCATCAGTTCCCAAATTATACCCCAATGTGTGAAGTGTAGACTTAAAGTGGGAAAATGCTAGTCTGATTCCAGTTCTGGCCCTCTCTAGCTGTCTGAGGTTGGACTGACTGCTTATAGTATCTACACCCTACAGTGATGGTTAAGGAAGCTAACTTCAGCCTTGGCTGGTATAGCTCAGCTGATTAAAACATCTTTCTGTGGACAGAAGGGTTGCAGGTTTGATTCCCAGTCAGGGCACATACCTAGGTTGTGGGTTTGATCCCTGGTTAGGGCAAGAACAGGAGGCAATTGGCCAATGTTTCTCTCTCACATGAATGTTTCTCTCTTTCTCCCTGCCTCTCTCTCTAAAATCAATAGACATTTATTTTAAAAAAAGTTAAAGCTAACCCCAGAGCCCAACATCTTGAGTTTAAGCACTCCCTCAGTATTCTCACATATAAAATGGACATATAACACCCACTGCATGGGTTATAGGTATGAACTGAGTTAGTAAATATAAAGCACTGAGAACACTGCCTGAAATGTAGTAACTAATGTTGTAAGAATTAAAATAATTAAAGTTAGATGATTGGTGGTGCTAACAATGATGGTAGCAAAATTTGAGAATTTGCTATGTACCAGACTATCCTTTACATATATGAAATGAACTCATTTACTCATCCCAACAACCTTAGGAGGTAGGGACAGTAATTGTCCTTATTTTAAAAATGGTAAAAATTAAATCAGAGAAGTAAAATATTGTGAACAATGTCACACAACTAGTAAGGGTTAAAATATTTTTTCAAAAAGAGGAGATATAATAAAGATGGGTATAGTAGATGAGTAAGTTTCAGTTACCCGTGCTCAACCTTGGTCCAAAAGTATCAGATGGAAAATTCCAGAAATAAACGATTCATAAGTTTTAAATTGCACACTGTTCTGATTAGTGTGATGAAATCTCCTGTGTCCTGCTCTGTCCCACCCACGACGTGAATCATCCCTTTGTCCAGCATATCCACCCTGTATATGCTGCCCACCTGCTAGTCACTTAGAAGCCATCTTAGTTATCAGATCGACTGCCTGGTATCGCAATGCTTGTGTTCAAATAATCCTCATTTTAGTTAATAATGGCCCCTAAGCACAAGAGTAGTGATGCTGGCAATTTGAATATGCCAAAGAGAAGCCATAAAGTGCTTCCTTTAAATGAAAAGGTGAGTACAATTCAATAAGATATTTTGAGGGTGAGGCAGAGACCACATTCATGTAACTTTTATTTCAGTATATTGTTATAATTGTTCTATTTTATTGTTAGTTATTGTTCATTTTTTACTGTGCCTAATTTAGAAATTAAGCTTTAGTATAGGTGTGTATGGGTTTCGGTACTACCTGTGGTTTCAGGCATCCACTGCGGGTCTTGGAATGTATCTCTCTTGAATAAGGGGAGTATACTGTATATAGTAACTTTCTAAGCTCCAACATTTGCATAAAAACTGTTCTATATTGACATCCTGTTTGACATTATCTTGCAAAGTTCTATGCTGAGGGTATTTTTTCCCCTTTGTCTCACCAGTTCCTTAGAAATGTACTGATGGCTCACTAATTCCTTCCAAATGTAAGTCAGTACATGACTAACATATTTACAAATAAGATAACTTTCTATCTTCCTTTTTCGCACCTATATCATGAATGAAATGTAAATAGCATAATGGTTAGCAACCTGAGCATTCTCTGGATTTGAACCTGGCTGTACCAATTTCCAGCAAGTTGCTCAACAATTATCTCAGCCTCGATTTCTTCATTCAGAAAATGGAAGTGAAAACAGAGTTGCCCTCATAAATATAAGTATTACTTGAAATAAGCCCTTAGCACAGTAAAACAGATAATCACTAAATAAACATCAAGGTGGGGGAGGGAAACTCCTTTCTATAATAGTTTCTAATACATGCTTTTTCTATAGGAAGGATCACAGTCCTAAAGCTACTAGACTAATTCCCAGGACTAATTTCTTGCTGTCGAGTCACTGATTTCTGCTATTGGTCTGGAAATAAATATGCATTAACACTGAATAGCTGACAAAGTGGCCTCTGAATTTCAACATCACATAGTAGCTTTCTATATTTTACAGTGAGCTCCATGATCCAACAATTTTCACCATTCTCCATAAAGTTACTTTTTTCCTCAATACCTTTTCTCAATCAAGTACGGATTCACTCCATTCATGCCTTTTTCATTTCCCATCAAACTTGAGAGCTACATCTCTAGCACACCCGCATTGTTCTCCTTAGACCAGCCGTGGGCAAACTACGGCCCGTCTATATTTTACAGTGAGCTCCATGATCCAACAATTTTCACCATTCTCCATAAAGTTACTTTTTTCCTCAATACCTTTTCTCAATCAAGTACGGATTCACTCCATTCATGCCTTTTTCATTTCCCATCAAACTTGAGAGCTACATCTCTAGCACACCCGCATTGTTCTCCTTAGACCAGCCGTGGGCAAACTACGGCCCGCGGGCCGATCCGGCCCATTTGAAATGAATAAAACTAAAAAAAAAAAAAAGACCGAACCCTTTTATGTAATGATGTTTACTTTGAATTTATATTAGTTCACACAAACACTCCATCCCTGCTTTTGTTCTGGCCCTCCGGTCCAGTTTAAGAACCCATTGTGGCCCTCGAGTCAAAAATTTTGCCCACCCCTGCCTTAGACAAGCACGAAGGGATCTGACCTAACACTCCAGGGCCATCTCAAGACTCACATGGAGATATTCTTACTGTTTGAGAGGCTGGTGTGCATCCGCCCAACCTCCTTCACACTCACTCACTGACAGCTGAACAAGCCCTACACTTCTCCCTCCAAATGACTGGCACTGCCAGCAGAAACTTGGAACAGCAGGCAGACAAAGAAAAACAATTTAATTTCTCTCTGACTGGCCGCTGTTTCCAAATGTGACAGCTTTTCTAACCAAATGGCTCATATTCTAGTCATTTAAGACCGAGGTAGAAACAGGGTGAACAGTGACACCAAATGGTTGGAAAAAGGTGTTTATTAAGAAAAGGTGTTTACATCCCATCTCATCAGAAATGTTTGGGTTGGCTTACATAGATAAATATACAAGATAACAAATTAAAAGTAGGTAGTAGATAAGGACATGAAATGCTCTGGGGTCTAAAATGTCTTCAGGATAGTGGGGAAAAAATGGAAGGGAGGGAGGAAAGAATAGAGGAAGGGAGGGAAGAAGAGAGGGAGGCAAGCTGATTTGAGCCTCCAGTCTTTCTAGCAGTCCATAGGAAAGAAGGAAACCTGTTTAGTTTCAAAGGAAAAGTACAATTCTTTCTGAATCTACAATATCAGAAATTTCCAATAAAGGCTCTTAAATATCTATTTAAAAGTAAGGACCGTGAAAATGTGTTTCACTCCTTGCTTTTTTCTTCCCATGCATCTTCATTTACATCATATCACCTTCTCCAAATCTAATTTTGTTAAACTTTTATTTGGATTTTTATTTGGTACTACTGGATCATACCTAATTGTTGTCTTTATTCAGTCCCCACTCAATTAATACCAGCCAGTAGACAAAAGTAGACAAGTAGATTATTTGTTTGTAAGTTATTTGTTTTCATATGTGTGTGTTTTAAGAAAACACATCAATGGAAACTCCAGTGAACAAGAAATAAATAAATGCAGGCATTGATGTTTTCAGGATTAACCATTCATAATGATATTTTGAATGTCTTTAAGCTAACCAACATATCAGACTATTTCAAGGTGTTTAAAATGCTTACATATTAAGTTTGTTTTAATGTACATTTACTGAAGAAATGGTAGTCAGCAGAGCATGCTAGAGAGAACAGAATTAAGTTATATGGACTGGGAACAACTTAGAAAAATAAAGAGAAATGGTAATTATGGAGCATATGGGATCTCCAATGGAAGACTAAGAGATGTGAAAGACAAGCATGCACAGGTGGGGAAAGGAAAAGAGACCTAAATCATAGGAAGCAAAAACATGGCAAAGACTGTCAGGTTATTAGTGACTTAAGCAGAAAGGGGAAAATAAAGAACACGATGAAATAGACAGATAGGAGGTGGTAAAAAAAAATAAATAAAACTTCTAGCCAGGAAGAGGGAAGTAAGTCTAAGAATGCTTTTAAAATAAGAGTGGAAATTTTAGCATACTCAAAGTTTAAAGTGCCAGAAAGTAAAGAGAATGTGGAAAGAAACAAGCACTTGGCTCATAATGGACTCTTAAGAAACATTTAGTAAATTTTGGTTTCTGTCGAGACAGAAAAGAGAGAGAAGAGTGGAACCACAATTAGAATTTATAGAAGAAAGACAAACAGACTAAAATAAATTTCTTTCATGTCCCATATTAGTTCCATGATGTGATAATCAGAGAATTACCAGAATGGTTAAAATTTTAGAAAATAAGACCTACTAAAAAAGATTAAATAAAATCCGGTTTTTCCTCCATAAAAGAATAGGTGAATGGTGATTAATGATGTATTTGTTAGTTCACAAGCCATGCTGGGAGCCTCTCCTGACGTAGCCAATAGAGAAGTGGTTCTCAACCTGTGGGTCGCGACCCCTTTGGCGGTCGAACAACCCTTTCACAGGGGTCGCCTGAGACCATCCTGCATATCAGATATTTACATTACGATTCATAACAGTAGCAACATTACAGTTATGAAGCAGCAACGAAAATAATTTTATGGTTGGGTCACAACATGAGGAACTGTATTTAAAGGGCCAGAAGGTTGAGAACCACTGCAATAGAGCTCATTGTTATAACTGCTCACCTCTTGATAGCAAGGAAGCGAGGATCATGAAATCTCCTTCCTCCTGTATTTTATTCACATCTCAATCATTATGGATATAAATTTTTACTGACTTTCTGACATGTGTTACTCCCTCTGGACGATGAGCCCTCCAGGGCCAGGGCTATGTAATATTCATTTTGCATTTGTGCTTAGCACCCAATATATTTCTCTTGGGTATTTAGGCCCTGTCTTTTCCAGAAAGTACTTAATGTGCTCTTTGGTTTTTTGTTGAGAGAACTGACTTCTTTCCAGTCTTCACTATTTCAGTTTCTAGTGATTATTCATCCAAATGCTCAGTTCAAAAACATAGGCATCATTCTTGACGCTTCTGTTCCCAGTTCTTCTAGTCTATTATCATATCCTGTCAGCTCTCTTTTAAGCATCATCCTTTCTCACCACTTCACCATTACCACCCATCCTGGGTTCCAGGAATAGTTTCCCAATCGATCGCCTCCCTTTATCCTCTTTTGGCCCCTGAAGCATATTCTTTATAGATCAGCCAGAGTAATCTTTCAAACCTGAAATCAGATCACATCATTCCCCAGATTAAAATCTGCACATGTTTTCCCACTGCACTCAGAACATTCCCTACAATCTGGCTTCATTTCTTGCCCTCTCTCTTCTTGCTCATTAGGCTCCATCTACCATAGTTTTCTCTTATACTTTGAAGAAGTCAAACTCATTCGTGTCCCTTACTCCCAGATCATTGCATTGCTAACCCTTTCTAACCATTCATTCGCTGCTCAAACATTACTTTGTTCAATGGCTCTCCAACCACTTTTTCTAAAGGAGCACACACAGACTGCCTTACTCCACCTCATTTTCTTCATAGCACTGAAATTATATACTTACTAGAGGCCTGAATTTGTGCACCATTGGGGTCCCTCGACCTGGCCTGCGGGATCAGGCCAAAACCGTCTCTCTGACATCCCCCGAGGGGTCCTGGATTGCGAGAGGTTGCAGGCCAGGGTCGGGGCCGGGGAGGGACGCAGGAGGTTGGCCAGCTGGGGAGGGACCGCAGGAGGGCTCCAGGGCATGTCCAGCCTGTCTCGCTCAGTCCCAATCAGCTGGACACCAGCAACAAGCTAACCTACTGGTCAGAGCGTCTCCCCCTGGTGGTCAGTGCATGTCATAGTGACTGGCCGACCGATGGACAGTCTGCCCCCTCGTGGTCAGTGCACGTCATAGTGAGCGGCCTTAGCATATCATTAACATATTACACTTTGATTGGTTGAACAGATGACTGGACACTTAGTATATTAGGCTTTTATTATATAGGATTGATTTTCTATTTTGCACACCCAAATATAAACTCCCATAAAAGCATATAATTTGTCTATTCACTCTAGCCCTATACCCTCAGGTATAGGGCTAGAGTAAATAGAGCACACAGAAGGTGCTCAAGAAACAAATACCAAATGAACAAACAGTTATGTTGGACAGTAAGGTCCAGGCTTCAGGGATAGACATCTTCCATTCATTATCTAAAATATACACTAGTTCCTTGTCTTACTTTCTTAATATATAAAATTACTACTTCTCAAAAAATAATGCTATGCTAATGAAGTAAATCAAAGGAGTTTGGAGGTGAAAATAATTTTATGAGGTCATCTAGCCACATCTCACACCTATTTCTTAATTACCTCTACACTTAGATCCTCTTTAACACCTCAGAGCAGGGACACCCATTACCTCACGAGGCAGCCTATCTTGCTAACATTGTCACACTGTGGTGACTATAGTTATTAATACTATTGCATATTTGAAAGTTGCTAAGAGAGTAGATCTTAAAAGTTCTCCTCACAAGAAAAAAAACTATATAAGGTGATGTTAAGTAGACTTACTGTGGCGATCATCTCATAATATATACAAATATCAAATCATGTTATACACCTGAAACTAATATAATGCTACTTGTCAATTATACCTCAATAAAAAATAAAGCTGTCATGCTGAACTAAATTATCCCTCTTTTCTTCATCACAAACTCAGATGCCTACAGAAACCAGTTATATAACAGTTATGTGAAGTTGGCCAAGAGTGGTGGGAATTGTGGCATATGAAACAGCACTTGTCTAGTGTAAAAGGAGTAGCTACTATTGCACAATTGATTGTTGCCATGGGAGAAAGCAATCCTGATGTTGCCAAAGTGTTCTCCATTTTCAACAGACACTTGAAAAGCAGATTTGCATGTGAAATGTCACCATTTTAAAAAAAACTGTCTATGTGGCTACATCAAAACTTAAAGATTATTAGTTGATAAGTGTAAACCATCATGGAAGAAGCCTTCTCCATCTCCCATAAGAGCATTCAGACTTTTTGTTGTTGTTGTTAACCCTCACCGGAGGATATTTTTCCATTGATTTTTAGAGAGAGTGGAAGGGAAGGGAGAGAGAGAAACATCAATGTGAGAGAGACACATCAATTGGTTGCCTCCCACGTGTGCCCTTGGATGAGCCTGCAACCAAGGTATGTGCACTTGACCTAAATTGAACCTGCAACCCTTCACAGTCTGCAGGCCAATGCTCTAACCACTGAGCACCAGCCAGTTTTAAAATCCAGAATTTAAAAATACTTACTATATCTACCCTAATATATATATATATATATATATTCTTGGCTGA
>NW_005370660.1:2039051-2043994 GCF_000412655.1 Myotis brandtii
TTTAAGCATTTTATAATTATGCTACAATTATTTACATTATAATAATCAAGTAAGCAGATGACTTTAAGAATCTACTGGATCAACTCAAACATTTAAAATATAATTGAATATTTTTAAAAACTAAAGTAAATATATATAGGAATGATTACAAGGCAAAGAGCAAGCACTGTGGTAATGTCTTTTCTTCTGGTATTTCATCTTGTGGCATCTTGTCCAGACCACATTTCAATCCTACCATTTTATGTACCGCTAAGATTACTAGTTTCAAACTTCACACAGCATATCATGTACTTGAGGGAATGACCCTCAGTGAACCACAATGTTACATGATGAGTTTTTGTACAGCAAAATTCAGAGCATTGTTTTAACACAATATTGTAGCTCACCCACATCAGAGCAGCAGCCCTATTTGACCTCAAAGGAATCTTATGCTGTATTACCTTGGAAGTAATAAAACATTGTGCTTCAATCATCATCTTTTTCTTATTTCAGTCTTATTCCGTTTATCTTTTTTAGAACATTCTTTTAGTGTGTGAGCTAATAATGTGGTTTAAGTTGAGAAAGGCAATAATTAGTAGAAATTAACTATCCCAAAGCAAAATAGTTGAAATTACAAAACTTTGAAATGTTCTTTTCAACAATAGACCATACATTTATAACTTTCTAAACATTATTTGCTATTGCTGTTTAAAATACTTATAATACAATAATAGCACAAAATTATGTGATGATTATATTACATTGATTTGTTTCTATCACTACTTTTATCATAGAGACCGCTCATTCTTTTTTGTGATCCTGATTCTAATTTTCCTGTGCATCTCAGAGTCATGACCCAGTCTTGATCCACTTATCTATATATATAAAAGCCTAAGCAAATGTTTGACCATTGGGCCGGTTGCTATGATGTGCCCTGACCACCAGAGGGCAGATGCTCAAAGCAGGATCTGCCCCCTGGTGGTCAGTGCGCTCCCACAGCTGGAGTGCCGTTCAGCTGACTGACAGGCGCCAGACACTGGGCTCACGACTGGCAAGCACAGCTGAGGTGGCACGAGTCTCTTCTGCAGACAATTGCCCTGCGTGCCTCTCCCCCATCCAGACTGGGATCTGGATCAGGACCTGCATCGGGACTGACTGGGTTTGAGCAGTGGCAACGGCAGGTGCAGCAGGGCCAGGATGAGCGGGAGTGGCGTGGCACCCAGCCCGGGTTCAGGCTCCTCCCTGGCTGCCTGCCATTTTGCACACTACTACATCCCTCAGGGGGGTGTTGGACTGCCGGTTTCTGCCCAATCCCTGCAGGCCACACCGAGGGATCCCTCTGGTGCACGAATCCATGCACCAGGCTTCTAGTATCTTATAAAAGAGCCTCTATTTCTTTAGTTCATCATCATCTTATCTTCCTAACTTTCCACATATAAATCCTACTTCCCATATATAATTGGAATTATGATATATTTTTATAATCCTTATCACTCAAAAGATTGTTCTTAAAAATAGAACCAATCATTTTATCATGAATATGTATCAATAAATCTCTCTTTTTACTGAGCTGTCTTCTTTATGGTATGCTTAAAGCATCCTCCTAATCACCTGCAGGAGTGACCTCTCTTATACCTGAGCCACTAACGACAACATACTTCCCCAATTGGTTCAGTGAGACCTGGGCAGCATTTGGATTTTGAAGCCATTTGCTCTTCTCTCTTCCAGCCCTCATTTGAAGTCCTAGGTGGCAATGAAGTTTCTTCAGGTTTAAATGGGCTCAATGATAAAATTTCCATTTTTGTAGATCATAAGTGGTTTTTTATAATAAAAAATGCTATGCTTCTTTAGATCATAAATGGTTGCACATTAGCAATTTTATATGGTTCAACACAACATATTTGAAAGTAAAGGATAAAGTAACAAATCAAAGACTTGTATATTATTAGTAGAATTTTTGAAAATTAATCATCTATATTTTCACACTTTTCCACTAAACTAGTTATTAAATAAGAGGTAAAATCAAGGAATTAAGTGTGTAAATAAAACATTTTTTCTATTAGTAGCAAACAAAATTTTCAAATATTTAAAAATTATAAACAGACCTCAAAACATTATTACATAGCTGGTAAAGAATGAAAGAAAGAAAGGGAGAGAGAGGAAGGAAGGGAGGAAGAGAGAGGGAAAGAAAAAAGAAGGAAAGACATTGATTTATTATTCCACTCTTTATGCATTCATTGGTTGATTCAGAGGGATGCAAAGTTCAACATAGGATATACAGTCAATAATATTGCAACAACTATGTATGGTGCCAGGTGGGTACTGGAGCTATTGGGGGGAACACTTTGTAAAACTATGACTGTAACCATTATGCTATACACCTGAAATACAAAATAATATTGAATGTAAAAAAATGTGCATAACACTTTTCAAAAAAGATTCGTAATAGGAAAAATAATATCTACATTTCAAGATTTAAAAATTAGAAAGTAAAAAATAACCTCAAAATATATTGAGTGTAATCCTTCACCCTTTTCAGCCCCCTTCCCTCTGACAGCTGTCAGTCTGTTCCATATATCCATGCCTCTGTTTCTGTTTTGTTTGTCAGCTTATTTTGTTCATTAGATTCCACATATAAGTGAGATCATATGGTATTTGTCTTTCTCTGACTGGCTTACTTTACTTAGCACAATAATCTCCAGGTCCATCCATGCTGTCACAAAAGCTAAAAAAAATATATATATATATTGAATATAAACTGTAATTGAAAAGTAAAATTAAAAAAATACACAGATAGCCTGGATTGCATGGCTCAGTGGTTTAGCATGAACCTATGAACCAGGAGGTCATGGTTGGATTCCTGGTCAAGGCACATGCCCAAGTTGTAGGCTCGATCCCCAGTGTGGGACATGCAGGAGGCAGCTAATCGATGATTCTCTCTCATCATTGATGTTTCTACCTCTCTCTTCCTCTCTGAAATCAATAAAAATATATTTTTGAAAATAAACAGGTAAACTCTAGGATAATCCTGTATAGGATAATCCTAATATAGTATGTAATAATATGTAAAAATTGCTTTTTAAAATTGGATCTGAGACAAGTTATAAAGTAAACTTCCTAACCATTCCAATAGTACATTCATACTTATTGTATCATTATTAACTGAATGAGCACTTTTTCCTCTGCCATAATGAAAATGAGTAATCAACTTAAATCCAAATTGCTTATCATCTTAGAAGTGCCCCAACAACTTCTATAAGCACATAAAATTTTAGAAAAACAACCCCTGTAACATTAATCATTTTACAAATTTGTTTGATATGTCTTAGTATAAAGCTACCAAAGATAACCTTCATTTTAAACATCATCTGCAGCCCATCTGAGACTCTGACATATGGAGCATCCAAGATCTCAGTGGAATGTCTCTGGTTACCTATGGTAACTAAGACCATAGACAAAATACTCCATTGACAAACTAAAAAATATGAGTAAAAAGAGAACTTTTTGATGCATTCCCATAAACGAAGTAAAAAACAAACAATCAAAGAAAAACCCAGACACTGAAAAAACTCTTACAGCCTTCAGATTTAAGCAATAAAAAAATCCTAACCACTGAGCATACAATGCAATTCATTACAGCCTTTGACTAATCACCATAGATTAAGCCCACTGGTGCCAGAAGGGGGGAAATCCTTAATTGCTGTAGACATATGTTGTAAGGTTATCAGCACTTTAAACCACTAAATTTGATTAAAGTTAGCAATGTTATAGGAATGATTGCTTTGGGAGAGGAAAGAAACTAGTCCTTTGCTCATTTTGTGGTTGATGGTAGACTGTGAAACAAAGTCGAAGGAAACAATAGCATAAGATACAGGGCATGAGAGTAGACTAGTGGTGTTCAGTTTCCCGTGGGAAAGTATATCCAAGACAGTTTCCTGGCATCTGAAAATATTTAATTTTTTATCTCATCAACTTTAATTTCTATTTTTATAGTTTACATGAGATACATACTAATACAGTGATATAAATGTGATGTAAGGAAATATTTATCTATTTGAGATGCATGCTTCAAAATTGTTATTATGCATGCCTTTCAGTAAGAAAACCTGGAGACTGTAAAAGTACCAATAATGGCTACGTGCCAGGCACTATTCCAAAAGCTTTGTGTGTAATATTTTATTTATTCCTTAAATCAATTTTATCAAATAATAACTATTATTATCCCCATTTCATAGATGGAGAAACTGAGTCACAAAGAGGTGACTTAAATAACTTACTTTACTTAAGTTACCTTAAGAAACTTATTCAAGGTCCCAAGGTTGATGTGGTAAAATACATTTGAAGCCACAGAGACTGGTCCTAGTGCTTATATTAGAACTAGAGGCCCAGTGCATAAAATTCGTGCACAGGTAGGGTCCCTAGCCGCTGCCGGCTGCCAGCTGCCTGCTGGGGCCTCCTTTCCCCGACTGCCAGCTGCCAGCCTGGGCCTTCCTTCATTCTGCGTCACTCCCTGGTGGTCAGTGCACTTCATAGCAAGTAATCAAACTCCTGGTCCATTGAACTCCTGAGAGGACACTTTGCATATTAGGCTTTTATAATATATAGACTAGAGGCCCGGTGCACAAAAATTTGTGCACTCTCTGGGGGGAGGGTCCCTCAGCCCGGGCTTCGCCCTCTCGCAGTCTGCCCCTTGGGGGATGACCACCTGCTGGCTTAGGCCCGATCCCTGGGGGATCGGGCCTAAGCTGGCTATCAGACATCCTTCTGGCAGCCCGGCAGCCCTCGAGGGCTGTCCACTTGGCAGAGGGAAGCAGACCTAAGCTGCAGTTAGACATCCTTAGCACTGCTGAGGAGGTAGGAGAGGCTCCCACCACCACCGCTGTACTGGCAGCCATCAGCCTGGCTTGTGGCTGAGCAGAGCTCCCCCATGTGGGAGCTCACTGACCACCAGAGGGCAGCTCCTG
>NW_005370660.1:2044463-2063932 GCF_000412655.1 Myotis brandtii
TTTATTTACCTTCTATAATTGCAACTTTGTTGCCGTCACTGGAGCTGAGAGCCGGCTCCTACTCACTCCAGCTCTGAGGCCACGGCCTGCTGAAAGCAGGTATCTAGGGTTTGTTTAGCTTCTATAATTGAAACTTTGTTGCTTTCGGAGCTCAGAGCCGGGCCACGGCAGGCGGGGAACCTTGACTTCCTCCATCACTGGAGCAAGCAAGCCTCCTGCTCGCTTCAGCTGTATGGCTGCCAGCCGCCATCTTGGTTGGGTTAATTTGCATATCATGCTGATTAGCCAATGGGAGGCATAGCAAAGGTACGGTCAATTACCATGTTTGTCTATTATTAGATAGGATGGTTCCATTATGTAAGCAATGGTGACATTAAACTTAGTGTTCTGTTTAATTTAGCTAACTTCAGAGTCAATACAAAGACACCTAATGCATAGTACCTGGCCCAACATGGACTCTCTAGTCAAAAGTCTCCCCTCAACATATGGAGTGTGGATTCCTTTTGGAATTAGTGCTGTGGACAATGAACAAACATGAATATATGGATCATCTTAAGGAATTTCTTAAACATTTAGCAGGATGAATGTTTTCCACTCATCATTGCTCACCCAAGGTGTCCAAAGTCAGAATCTGTGGATAAGGTACATGGAAAAGGATACACAGTGGAGGAGGCCAAAGACACTACCATTTGCAATGGCTGCCCCATAAAAGAAAAGGGAGGTGGATTTCTGGTACTGATTCTGCCGCTTACTATTATGATTTTTGAGCAAGTCATTTCCCTTCTCTGGGACTCATTTTTTTTTTTTTACAAAATGAAGTAACTGGAATAAATGATATAAAAAATAAATTGATGAGTCTCTAGTATTTCACAGAAGCTGAGAGCCAAGAAGAAGTCTTAACAGGATGACAGCAGTTCTACAGGAGCTGAGTAACACCTGGCTGATACCACATGGATCAGCACTGCTATGCGGGTAATTTAGGAACCAGGCTAAAGAGAGTTATGTTACTTAGGTTGACTCTATAAGAGCTTCTGGCAAGAATTAGATTGTAATTATTTGTGGCTGACTTATCTAATTGAACCTCATATGCTAATATTTTAAGTTGCCAATCAAAAATAACTAGCTTGTAAATCTAAAGATTGCAAGCAGGCCTTCTCAGAGGTCTAGAGAGGCTCAGGGCACTTCTATTTTATATTTAACAATAAGAAATATCAAAACATGGCTCAGAAATTGTGATATATTCCATCTTTATGGTGGACAAAATAACATCTTTAACACAGAAATTGCAAAATACACCCTTAAATAGTTGAATCAATTGCTTTTATGGTAGAAATGTATTAGGATGATCAACACATTTGTAAATGTCTGTCATCTTTGCTTTTCTACAGCTGATGACGAGTTGCTCTTTCTGAGAACAATTAGTGTGACATTTGTTTCTTGTTGAAAAAAATTAAGCCCAGTTGCAAGTATAGAGGACAAACTTTGTGTCCTTGTAGATTTTAGTTGGAAAGCAAGCACTTCATCTATCTAATAAATATACTAAGGGATGTACACTTTGGAAGAAAAAAGGGAGAACAGTCCCATGTCAAACTCCTCAGGATTAAAAGTTCACCTACTAGAAGACTCTTGCCCAGTCTCTCCATAATACAGTTTTGAAGTAATGCTAATTCCTAGATTCTTTCACAAATGTAGTGTAGTAGCATCTTACCCAAGGATAGATAAGAAAAGTAGCTTCTAAGGCAACCCTTGATTAGGGAGAAAATTACTCTAGGATAATCTCTCTTTTTTTTTTAATATATTTTTTATTGATTTTTTACAGAGAGGAAGGGAGAGAGATAGAGAGTTAGAAACATCGATGAGAGAGAAACATCGATCAGCTGCCTCCTGCACATCTCCTACTGGGGATGTGCCTGCAACCCAGGTACATGCCCTTGACCGGAATCGAACCCGGGACCCTTCAGTCCACAGGCTGACGCTCTATCCACTGAGCCAAACCAGTTTTGGCACTAGGATAATCTCTTAACTAAAGTCTAATAATCTATAATTTTTTTGTTTTTGTTTTGTGTGTTTTTTTAAAATATATTTTTATTGATTTCAGAGAGGAGGAGAGAGGGAGAAAGAGATAGGAACATCAATGGTGAGAGAGAATCATTAATCGGGTGCCTCCTGCATGTCCCCCACTGTGGATCGAGCCTGCAACCCAGGCAGTGCCTTTAACCAGAATCAAACTCAGAACCCTTCAGTCCACAGGTCGACACTCTATCCACTGAGCCAAAGCAGCTAGGGCAAGAATCTATAGCTTTATACACAATCCTATACAATATTTTTAAGCACATTAAAGTTTAAGATTATGATGCTGAACTAACAAGAAGTAAAAGTCCTTATTTAGATGTATGAACACTCAAACCATTTGCCTTTAAAAAAGAACACTGCTTGCCTCCAGGGTTCACTCCATTATCCTATATAATAAAAGCCTAGGTCCTTATTTAGATGTATGAACACTCAAACCCATTTGCCTTAAAAAAGAACACTGCTTGCCTCCAGGGTTCACTCCATTATCCTATATAATAAAAGCCTAGGAGGCATCATGCCCTCGTGTGACGCCCTTGCGCAATGTCATTACAAGATGGCCGCCCTCACTTCATCACAAGATGGCACCACAAGATGGCTGGCAGGGGAGGGAAGTTGGGGGCTGACGCCCTTGCGTGACGTCATTACAAGATGGCCGCCTTCACTTCATCACAAGATGGCCACCACAAGATGGCTGGCAGGGGAGGGAAGTTGGGGGCCATCAGGTCGGCAGGGGAGGGCAGTTGGGGGCAATCAGGCTGGCAGGGGAGCAGTTAGGCGTCAATAAGGCCGGCAGAGGAGCAGTTAGGGAGCGATCAGCCTGGCAGGCAGAAGCGGTTAGTGGCAATCAGGCGAGCAGGCAGGCGAGCAGTTAGGAGCCAGCAGTCCTGGATTGTGAGAGGGATGTCTGACTGCTCGGGCCTAAACCAGCAGTCGGACATCTCCCAAGGGGTCCCAGATTGGAGAGGGTGCAGGCCAGGCTGAGAGACACCCCTTCCCCCCTCCTCCCCGTGCACGAATTTCGTGCACCGGGCCTATAGTATTTAATATTAAGCCTCTTAAATCCTAATATACATTAATAGATTTGGTTGTTGTGAAAAGTCCATAAGCTATTTATTTTTATTTTTTATTTTTTTTGCTTTTGACAAATGAGTTTGGAAGGCCTACTATCTATTGGCACCTAACCCATGGCCTGGCTCATAGTAGATTCTTAATAAATGCCAATTGTTCATTCAGAAGTTGCAGAGGAGAATTTGGCCCCCAGTATCCTGTCTTTATAAGCTGGCATTTCTTCCCATAGCTCTGCTGAACATTTATCACTCTGATGCCCATAGGTATGTTAGATTATGATGAGAGACCAGTGTTCTAAAGCAAGAGTCAGGCCAGTAAACGTGGGTAGAGCAATTGAATCAAATGATACAGACAGAGAATGGTGTGAATGGAAAAGGCCATGTCTGCCTAAGCGGGGAATCATTGTGCACTGAGCTGCCACAGAACATTGTCTGCAAAAATGCCAGCCCAGCCAGCACATCTGCCTCCCACATGCCCCACCTTCACACCAAAGAGCAAAAGGAAATCCTCTGCTTTTTACCTAAAATGTCCCTATGTTTGTCTCGACTAAATAACAGAACCAATGTCCCCAACCTGGCCTTTCACAATAATGCTGACCACAGAGATTGGAATCCAGAGTCCATGACAGAGCACGGAGTTAAGAGTTAAGACTTGGCTCTGAAGCTGTGAATGTGCGAGCCGGGAGACTGAGAGAATGATGGTACCAGACTCAAAAACCACAGTGACAGCTAACGCGGCAACAGGAAAACATGTTTCTTAGATGTAGATTCCAATGGCGTTCATCAGCGCTCCTGTGGGGATATTTTATTGATGTCTGAAAAGTTTCAAAGCCAACACACATCTACCCAAATGAGAACTGAACTGACAAGAGCAACATCTGCACCTACTCTGGAGGATGAAGTTACAAGAACTGCTAATCCTGTGCTTCTGAACTCTGGCAAACCAGTGTCCAAGACTGACGGAACACTCTCTTTGTCCCCTATTACTTCTCACGGAACAGTTTTATGAAAGTACATTAGTTACATAAAGACAGACCAATAGCTGGGTTGGAATTTTTCATTTATCCCCAAATATCCAGCACCATATCTTCTTTTAAAACTGGAATGCTTGACATAAAAGGCTTTTTGCTTTGCTATTTGAGATGTTCTAAGAGCCCCGAATAACAAGCTATGCTTCAGGTGTGTTACATTCATAACTTACTCCTTAGAAGTATATAGTAAACTGCACTGGTGGATATAGAGGCGACAGAAAATAATAACCTAAAGAAGAACCCATAATACAATCTAGAATGACCTCCCCCACTTATTTTTGTTAGCTTTTATTTGCTCTTCATTCCAACTAGGCTCGTCTGAGCTTGCGAACTTTGCAGACGAGGAATGCTTTTGGAAAGCCTACCTTGGAACCTTTCCTTGAGTCAGGTGGGGCATGCAGAGGTTGGCCAGCTCTCATCAGAGTACGAACTGCCCAAGTGAACTCCAAGGAATGCCTCGCAGCATGCTGCCTGCACTGGCGTGTGCCCAGGCGAAACACTATCCCGCCTGCTAACCTTCAACGTGTATGTAACCTCTTATTCTCCCTCGTGGAGTTGTGTTTTTTTTTTTTCACTGAAATTGTTCCTTGTAAATTGTATAGAGGATCATGTTTTGATTATGAAAATCGTTTACAATGAGTAAGGCTTTTTCTATCTCTGTCTCAGTTATCTAATCATTTTATCTTTCCAATAGAAAACTTTCTTCCACAAAAAAATGGAATACCATGCACCAGTCTGGGCGATATCAGCTTACAAAGCTCATGAGGACATGGCACTATAAGAAATTAGTGAGGCAACTTGAAGCTATCAAGTTTAAAACATTTTTAAAATCCTAAAGTTATTGCCTTTGTTACATTTATCAGAAAAAAAATGAAGTTATTCATAAGCTACCCCCACATGGTTTTGAAGGATAGCTTCCAATTAATATTTAAGAACTTAGTTACATGAGCCTGTCATTATTCACTCCATGCAAAGGATCTAGAGTTGCACTGTCCAATGACTTCCTGTGATGATGAAAATGTTCTCTATTTGTGTGTGCACTATGGTAGCCACGAGTCTCAGCTGGCTTTGAGTGCTCAAAATGTGAGTCATACGGCTGATCAACTGTATATTTATTTTTATTTAATTACTTTAAATTAAAGCAGCCACATCTAACTTAGTGGCTCCAGTGTTAGACAGTGCAGATCTAGAGACTTGCTTCAAAAAGCAGCCAACTACAGGAAGCATCATCTTCACCTGGGAACCTGTTACAAATACTGTTTTCTGGTCCCACCTCTAGGCTACTGATTTCGAATCTGTCTTTTACTCACACCCCAAGGCAATCTGTGTGCATTAATATTTGAGAAGCACTAGAGAAGTGGTTCTCAACACTGGCTGCACCCTTGAGGGTATTCTGCACCCGTTTCCAGAGATGAATAAGATCAAGATATTTTCAAAATAAAGCCAGAATCCATTGCCTTTTTCAGTGCATTGGCCTTTGCACTGATAGTACAAAAGCAATGGAGGGTAAAACTTTTAGGGCTTTAGCATGAATCAAGGCACTGGCACCCAACTGTAGTAGTAATTATTAATTTCTTCACTGTTAACACACTTGCAGGAAATAAAAAGGCCAGTTACATTTAATAACATTCTTGATGATGCAGGAAACATACTGACCTTGTTAAATCCTGACCATTGAATACACATTTTTTTCATATTCTGTGGGAAGGAATAAATAAGAAGTATGAATAAAGCATCGAGGCTGCGAGCAAAAGTATGAAGACTGACTCAAGGAAAAGCACCCGTGAGACTGTTTGAGCTATAAGCTAAACCAGCCTTTTTTTTTTTTTTATGGAGCCAATGGTAGTCAAACTATGGTTATTCAGAATTGGGTATTTGGCAAATATTTTACTCAAAATGAATGAAATCTGTCACTTCAAGTAAAATAATTAACAGCATATGTTTCCAATGATAATCTTTGTGATCTAAAGTGGAAATCGGGATTTTAGAAAATTAGTATTTAGTACTAGACTCTAAAGTCTTCCTTCTAACTTTTCTAAGGAGATTGTAGTGATATTAACAACTGCATTTGAAAGCCCTACATAACTGAAGGGACCAATGTTTTTTAAATGACCAATGTATAAGTAAAAGATCCATTCAAAAAGCAAGATGGAACAATTACTTTTAATGTAGCCAAGCACACATTTAGTGATATGGTTTCAGACTCCACATTACACATAACCTTTATGAAACTACCACTTGTCAAGTGTTGACGTAGTATCAAAGAAGAATATCCACAATTACATAAAAATTCCATTAAAATCCTCTTCTTTTTAAACTACATATTTGAAAAACGTTCTTTATACAGTTTAACCAAAACATCTTACCAGAATGCAGAATCAGATGTCTGAATCCATCTTAATATCCATCTATTAAGCTGGATATTAAGAAATGTGCAAAAAGGAAAACCAATGTTGCTCTTCTCATTAATATTTTTGTTTCGGTAATCATAACTACTTTTCATAAAAATATATTACTTAATTTTTAAGGTTCTGCTGTATCTAAATTTTAATATTATGTTAATATGTAAATATATTATTTATATTAATCTATTATTACTTTTAATTGAAATCATAAATATTTTTTTAAAAATATTTTTATTGATTTCAAAGAAGGGAGAGGGAGAGAGAGATAGAAACATCAATGATGAGAGAGGCACATTGACGGCTGCCTCATGCATGCCCCCCACTGGGAATTGAACCTGCAATCCGGGCATGTGTCCTGCCGGGAATCAAACTGTGGCCCCCTGGTTCATCGGTCAACGCTCAACTACCAAGCAACACAGGCCAGGCTGAAATCATAAATATTTTTTAAATTTCTCAGTTTTAACTTCTAGTATGGTAAATATTGATAGATGTTATTCCCATTAACAAAAATACTTTTGCGGTTCTTTTTAAAAATATTTTTATTGATTTCAGAGAGGAAGGGAGAGGGAGGGAGAAATAGAAATATCAACGATGAGAGGGAATCATAGATCGGCTGCCTCCTGCATGACACCCACAGGGGATCGAGCCTGCAACTCAGGCATGTGCCCTGGACCAGAATCGAACCTGGGACCCTTCAGTCCACAGGCTGACACTCTATCCACTGAGCCAAACAGACTAGGGCTTTTTGCGGTTTTTGATCATTTTTGAGAGTATAAGGATCCTGAGACCAACAAGTTTGGGTGCTACTGGCTCATATAAGATTGAAGAGGGTCAAAGCTGAGAACCATTTCTCCCTCTACCCAAAAATTGAGTATTGGCTTCCAAGGATTCAGAAGAAAGAACTTGGCATCCTCATAAGAAAAAATGTGAAGTTTCTATATATACACATTGATTCATTCAACCCACATAAAAACCCTGTAAGAATTTATAAATATGCACACTTATTATAGCATTTTATAGTGTGATCTGAGAACAATCTGAAGGTCCATCAGGAGTAGACTGGTTGATTAAATTATAGCACATTATACGACGGAATAGTATGTAGCATTAAAAAGACTAGAATACATCTCTATGTTTCTAACACTGAAATACTGTCCACGGTGTATCATTAAATGAGAACACAAGTTTCAAAGTAATGTATGAAGTATAACCCCTTTTAAAAATAAAGAACTGCCCTAACCGGTTTGGCTCAATGGATACAGTGTCGGCCTGCGGACTGAAGGGTCCCAGGTTTGATTCCGGTCAAGGGCATGTACCTTGGTTGTGGGCACATCTCCAGTACGAGGTATGCAGGAGGCAGCTGATCAGTGTTTCTCTCTCATCTATGTTTCTAATTCTCTACCCCCTCCCTTCCTCTCTGTAAAAAATCAATAAAATATATTTTAAAAAATAAAAAAATAAAGAACTGGTTTTCTATGTATGTATAGGTTTACAGATATGTGGTCTTGGACCTTATTTATAGGTATGTGGTCTTGGGCAAAAGTATAATCTGTTAACATTAGTTACCTCAGCAGAGTGTAGGAGTGGATGTGAGATGAATTGTATTATTTACTTTTTCTGTATACTAGTTATTTTGTAAGCTTTTAACAATTTTGAATTCCCAGATTATCCAGCTGTGTCCCCTTCTATCCTCAGTGGTCCTTGACTGTTCTTTGTGGTACCACACATGGCAGACCCCCACTGAGAAACGCAAGTGAAGCGATCTTTGTAACACTGACTCTTCTGAGGAAAAGGGTAGTAAAGAGAGATCTGCAAGCAGAGAAATAACAACATTCCAATTACAGCACTTGATACAGAGCACAAAAGTGGTGACCAGAATGTTCCGTTTTCTCCCAAATTCAATAAAAATTGATTGCAGCATCAATGTTCCAAAAACAACTGGCAGATTTATGCTGGTGACTAAGATTCTTCTCACTTTGGAGAAGTCAGTTCCAGCTTCAAATTACTATAGATCCAGGAACCAGGAGAGCACGGTTTGATTCCCAGTCAGGGGATATGTCCAGGTTACAGGCTCCATCTCCAATAGGTGGCGTGCAGGAGGCAGCCTATCAATGATTCTCTCTCATCATTGATGTTTTTAGCTTCCTCTTCCTCTCCCTTCCTCTCTCTGAAATCAATAAAAATATTTTTAGATATTTTATGCCCACCACTTTCTACTCTCCCTTCTGCTGGTCAATCTCCTCAGCCTTGTTTCAATACAGTGACCAACTGGTACTCTGTTCTCCAACAACTAAACTCTCAGCTTTCAGCACATGCCCGGCTTGGTTGCAGTTCTGGATTTTCATTTATGTGTTTGAAACTCTCCTCCTTTGCCCTGGCCATTTTTGCTCAGTGGTTAGAACATCTGTCCAAGAACCAAAGGGTTGCAGGTTCAATTCCAGGTCAAGGGCACATACTTCAGTTGCAGGTGTGATCCCCAGCCCTGATTGGGGTGTGTGCAGGAGGCAACCAATCTGCGGGTCTCTCTCACATCAATGTTTCTCTCTCTCTCTCTCTCTCCACCCACCCCATGCTCCCTCCCTCACACTCTGTCTGAAAAAATATACTCAAGTGAGGATTTTAAAAAAAGAAAGAAAGAAACTCTCCTCTCTCCACATCCTCCATTTGTCATTCAGCTTAGAGAACAGACAATCACCTCTGGAAAGCCCTCCTAATCAGAATATTGAATAGTGTGCCCCAGCTCCATGCTCCTAAAACACCCTACTCTGATCTTCCTCCAACATATTACTTACCACACACCCTATTATAAATTTTGGTTAGTTGCCCATCTACCCAACTTTAGCTCCTTGAGTGCAAAAATCAAGTTTGTATTGTTCTCTGATGTCTCCCAACATCAGTCTGCAAGGCACATTGCAGTAATAATAAGTTAGTGAGTACATACCAGTATCAGGCTCTGGGCTAAAAACTTCATGTACATTATCTCATTCAACCTGCCAATAAACCTTTGAGCCTACACTACTCTGCCTCCTTGTACACACTCAGTATTGTTGGATATCATCTGCTGCTCTGGTCTCTCGTCTTCCCTCTGAAATATCCTATGTTCTGACTCCATCAAAACACTGTCTTTAACAATGTGTTAGGGACCTTAACTTGACCTTAGTTATTACTTAGCTTAATTTTAGCACACAAAGAGAACAAAGTCGTAAACCAAATAGTGGAAATTTGAGCATCCCAGCTGGACAAAAGGGAGACATTTTTAGAAAGGAAAGTTTTAACACTTGTTTCGTAGATCACATCTTTGGGATACGATTTCCTGGTCTTATTTGGAAGGAGAGACCTTGGTTTGGAGAATTTTGTCAGTGTTCAGTCCTGCTCCAGGACTAGGAGATACCACTCAATATCTACATATCTTCTAATTATTACAAACTAGGAGCCCAGCGCGCCATTCGAAACCGCACGGCGCCGCCCACCCTCAAGTCACCGGTCCGACCCTGCCTTCCTCTCTGGCCCTTGAAGCAGCCAGGGCCACTGCTGATCAGGCCCTCCCCCAGCACAGGCATGCGGAGGCCCCTGCCGCCCGGACCCCAATACTGTGCGAGCAACCTCCCCCTGTCCGGTCAACCCGTTATGGTGTCCCAGTTAATTAGTATATTTCTCTATTATATATATACATAAGATAGCAACTGTATTCCTCCATTCATGCTTTGACTGTCTTTATTTCCAATGAGTAGTTTATCTAAAAAAACAAATATTGAAAAAACAGTGTCTGCAACTGTCCTGACCACACATTAATACAGAGTTTTATGGATTCTGCTATCAAGTACGAAACCACTCACACTCCAGTGAGATCAGGCTGAATGTGAACTGACTTCCCAGGTGCTGTGGGTAGAGTGTTTACCTTGACATTTAATCCTTCAGGCTGTCCTTGATGTCAGACCTCCAAAACATGCCAAGAGCCCCTAAGCATGTGTGAGAAAGTTTTATGGTACTGGCTCTTACCTTGGCAGGAATGAGAATCAAGCCCTTCAGTTTGGCCAGATGCTTGGCTTCCCTACTGAGAAGTCAAGGCTAGGGAGCCAACAAAGTACCTGAGGAGTGGGGGCAGACAATTGCAAACATGTGGCCAAAAATTCTTCCTGAAAAGGAGAAGGCTTGGGAGCTAAGAAAGTAGCATCAAAAGGGTGGATTAATGAAGGTGGGAAATAAATAGATGCTAGTGAAAGAGTCTGGGATAGCTAAGGCCAATCTGGTTCAATGTAGAATGGACGAACTTGATGCCTGCATTCTGCCATCTTAGCGGTGAGAGGTCCCTTGAGCCTCTTTGCACTCTTTGCAGGACTTCTGTTTATTTCACGGAGGACTTCCCCCTTATAACTTCATTTACCTCTTAAAGGAAAGCTGTGAGGTCGATAAATTTCTCTCTGTTTTACAGATAAGGAAACTGAGGCCCAGAGAGACTAAATGGCTATAACAGGAGAGAGATGGCACATAATGAAATTCAGTGGTGACTGACTCCGGCACCCACCCCAGGGAATAGATCCTTCACCTGGAAACTGAAGGTTCTATCCCTCCTCCCCCATATTCTTCACACACAGAACAATCCTGCCAGAAAATTTAAAAATAATAATAAAACAAAGATAAACAATAACTGCCAAAAAATCATTAAAATCAACAGGGGGAAAAATAGAAAAACGGTGATGACATCACCTGAGTGACATTATGAAGGCCTAGAGAAAGGAAAAAATAACAGTCAGGAGCTGGGGATAACCTTAAATAACTACTAACTCAACTTTTTCACTTTATAGTTAAAGATAGGAAAGACAAAATATTCAAATGGCTTTCTCTGGTTCCAAGCTGAGTTATCATGAGAACCAAAGGTCCTATTTCCTCTTCCTTTCTTGATTTGAACTTCTTAACAACAGGAATAAATTATTTTTTACTTAAATATTTCTGGAGGGAGGGACAAGGGGATAGAAAGGGGAAAGAAGAGAAGGAAGTGGAAGAGAAAGGGACGAAAAGTAACTTCTCAAGTTCTACTCTGGGTCAATTCTTAAGAAAATAACACCATCATAATCAGAGGAAACTGGAACACCTTTGAAAAAGATGGAATGTCAGCTTTGGCCAAACCCCCTTCTTTTTAAATCTTACACTTTGGAATGTGTATAATCATATTTATTACAATGGAAAGTCTGGAAACAATAATGTTTGCCCAATAGTAAGGAATTAGTTACATGAATTATGGTATATCTACTCAGTGAAAAACTACACAATCATACTCTATAGAAATGTTTACAGAAAGAGGAAATTGTTAACAATACATCACTAGTGAAAAAATGGAATAAGAAATACACTACATATAGCATGATTCCAATTTTGTATTTTATTTAAAAACATATGAAAATAAGTCAAAATATTAAAAATTAATACCTTTGAAAAGAGATATTACAAGTGTTTTTTAACTTTCTTCTTTGTACTGTTCTGTATTTTCTAGATTTTTTCTGAAATGTAAATTTATAGAGTCTATTTATAATTGAACAAAAAAAATAAATGTAAGTGTAAGCTATTGTATGAAAATATCCAGGGGCCTGGAAGGATCCAAGACCATATAGGAAGGAACTGGGTTGTCTGGCATTAGAGCAAGAACTCGGGCAGCTTTCTCCCAGACAGGGATGCATGAAGGAGTCATTGTTCCTATGCTGAGACCTTCCCTATCGCAGAGCTGACAACAGGCCCCATATATGAGTATCCAACCTAGTTCACACTGCTTGCTTCAAGCTGGTAAATCCTGAAACCCAGCCCTACCCATTTGTAGCTCCACCCAAGTTGTTTGCTGTGGCTTTTCCATATGGATGGCCTGTCCTGACTCAGGCTTCAGACATTCCTAAAATCTCTGACACAAGCAGCAGCTAGCATCAGGGTGCCCCATATCACTCAATAAGAGGCCCCAGACCCAGCACTAACAGCAGCTTGCCTTGCTTCACAGCTTGGCCTTTCCTAGAAACTTCCAAGCCCAACACAAGTAGCAGCCATCTGCAGACTGCTCTGTATCCTGATGAGTGGCCACAGGCAGGTCACAGGCAGTGGCTGACTTTGCATCTTCTGGGGGGGTTGGGGGGGGGAGTCTTGTGCTCCTGGAATGATGGAGTAGACATGGTTTTCCTTATTCCTCCTACTAAGTACAACTAAAAATCCCGCACATTATAAATAAAACTGTAAGAAGACTTTGAAAGGAGGAAAGAAGAAGGCAGGCTAGGTGATCACATCCAGTTCCAAGAAATGACATAGTGGTGAGCTCTCTGGATTTTCTTTTTGCATCATCTCAGATTTGGAGCAGAAGCTAGCTATCCAACAATATCAATTGCTGCAACAAACACCTATCCTGTGTAGCCAAAGAAACAGAAGAGGGGCAGCCAATCAGGAGCAATACTTTTAGACAATAACTACTATCCTCCAGCCAAACACCACAGAAAGCCATAAACAGGCAGCAGTTGACCTTCACCTGCCCCATACCCCCTACCAAGAGTCCCCAGAATCAACACACCTAGTGGCCAGCTTCAGATTATGCCAGAGCTTCCACTATAGTCACAGCTGTTCCTCACAGCCAATTGACCTGGGGATGAATTCCTCCCAGTGATGCCAACAGCCATCAAGGCTCAACTACAACAAGACAGTGAATACAGCCCACACAGGGGCACATCTAGAGTGCCCAGCTCAGAGGACTGGGGAGGCTGAGCCACTTGGCCCTACAGGACACTACTACACAAGGCCGCTCTACCAATTCCAGGAGACATAGCAGCTCTACCTAATACATAGAAACAGGCACAGGGAAGTAGCCAAAGAAACATGTCACAAATGAAATAACAGAGGAATAATATCCCAAAAAGTGAGTTAAAATAAGATACAGTATACAAAACATAATATAAAAATGACCAGATTTCAATAAAAAATTATTCATCATACCAAGAATATATTAAAGAACTAGAGGCCCAGTGCATGAAATTCGTGCACAGGGTGTGTGTGGCGGGGGGCCCTCAACCCGGCCTGCACCCTCTTGCAATCTGGGACCCCTCGGGGGATGTCCAGCTGATGGCTTAGGCCCGCTCCCTCTGGAAAGCGGGCCTAAGCCAGCAGTTGGACATTCCTCTCACAGTCTCGGACCCCTCACTCTTTACTGCTCACCTGCTTGCTGCTCCTTAGTGCTGCCACGGAGGTGGGAGAGGCTCCCGCCACCACCGCTGTGCTCGCCAGCTGTGAGCCCGGCTTCTGGCTGTGGGAGTACCCTGACCACCAGGGGGCAGCTCCTTTGTTGAGTGTCTGCCCCCTGGTGGTCAGTGAGTGTCATAGCGACCAGTCGTTCCACTGTTAGGTCAATTAGGCTTTTATTATATAGGATTATACACCAAATTCAAATGGAGTTTATCCAGTGATGCAAGGCTGGTTCAATAGTTAAAAAATCAATCAATGTAATCCACCATATGAGCAGTCTAAGGAATAAAACTCATGTATCATACTGACTGATTTAGAAGCATTTCACAAAAGTTAACACCAATTAATGATCTTTTAAAACCCTTAGAAAAATAAGAATAGAGAGTAACTTCCTAAACTTGATAAAGGACATCTACAAAAATCCTATAGCTGACATGATACTTAAAGGTAAAAGACTGAAATCTTTACCTCTTAGATTAGGAACAAGGCAGGGATGTCTGCTACCATAACTTTAATTCAAGACAGTGCTGGAAGTTCAAGTCAGTGCAATAAAGTACTGGTAGGAGGGGTAGAGACTCAGAATGGGTAAGTCCTACATCAACAGTGTAGCAGACTGAGTGACACAGAGGCTCCTGGAGACCCAGGCACTTCCTCTTACAGGGCTGGCCCATGAACTTACTAGTACTCAGACTCACTCCCTCTGAGCTCCAGTGCTGGGGCAGGGGCCTGGAAGGATCCAAGACCATATAGGAAGGAACTGGGTTGTCTGGCATTAGAGCAAGAACTCGGGCAGCTTTCTCCCAGACAGGGATGCATGAAGGAGTCATTGTTCCTATGCTGAGACCTTCCCTATCGCAATTGTCCAGCTTCAGGGTGAGCACTGGAGGGACAGCTTTCTCTCAGACAGAAGTGCTGGCAGATATCATTGCTCCTTTATTGAGCACTCCCCCTCCACAGTTCCTGCAGGCACAAGCAGGCCTCAAGCCTGAGTGTCCATTAACCTGGTAAAGCCCCACCCTGGTGACTCATTGATCCTGCCCCATCAAACTTGCACACCCACCCAAGCTACTTTCAGGGGCTTTTCCATCTAAATGGTCCATCTTGGTTAATGCTGCAGACTTTCCTAAAATCTCTCACAGGTTCACAAACCACAAACAAGCAGCATCTGGCCTCAGAATGCCCTGTGCTTCTTGCTAAGTGGCCCCAAGCCTGGCACTAGTGGCAGCTTCCTGATGAGTGGCCACAGGCAGGTCACAGGCAGTGGCTGACTTTGCATCTTCTGGGGGGGTTGGGGGGGGGGAGTCAAGAGCCAGTGTACCTGGTGAACAGCTTCAGACTTCACCAGATTACAAGTCTAGGCATCCATGAGTGACACAATCAAGTGGCAGACATAGTGAGCATCAAAGCCCCACTGAAGCAAGTCCTGCTCCTCAGATTATGCCAGAGCATCACCCAACCACCTCTACAAAGACACACCCAGAAGGGAAACTCAATAGACACCAGGGCCCCTCTATGTGAATCCTGCTCTGTGGGATTAGCCCCTGTGTAATAGCTCCTCCCCTGTAGTCACAGCCATTCCTCATAGTCAGTCAGCCAGAGAATCAATCCCTTCCACTGGCCTGCCAATTGCTGTCAGGGTTCAACTACAACAGGAGGGTGTAACACAGCCCACACAAAGGACACATCTGAAGCATTCGACTCAGGTGACTAAAACCTTCCCTAACCTGCTAAAAGGAAAAGACATACAAGTCTAGGAAGCACAGAGAGTCCCAAACAAGATATATTCAAAGAGTTTCACACCAATACATATCATAATTGAAATGCTAGATGTTAAAGACAAAGAGAAAAAAATCTTAAAAGCAGCTAGAGAAAAGCAGTTACCTAAAAGGGAACCTCTATGAGACTATCAACTGATTTCTCTACAGAAACTTTGCAGGCCATAGGCATTTGGCATTTAATATTCTAGTGATGAAAATCAAGGACCTACAACCAAGATTATTCTACTAAATGAAACTATTAGATACAGAGTTCAAAACAATGGTTATAAGGATGCTCAAGGATCTTAATGAGAGCTTCAATGGACTTAGTGAGAATTTCAAGGAATTAGTGAGAACATCAAAGACATGAATAGGACCAGTCAGAAATGAAGGATACACTATTTGAAATAAAGAATAAATTACTAGGAGTCAACAGTAGAATAGAAGATGCAGATAATCAAATCAGTGATTTGGAATATGAAGAAGCAAAAAATACCCAATCCGAAGAGCAAAAAGAAAAATGAATCCAAAAATATGAAGGTAGTGAATGGGAGTGCCAGAAGAAGAAGAGAGAAGAGGATATTGAAAATCTATTTAAATAAATAAAAACAGAAACCTTTCCCTGCCTGTGAAAGAACTAGACTTACAAGTCCAGAAAGCACAGCAAGTCCCAAACAAGAGGAAACCAGAGAGGCTCACACCAAGACACATCATAATTAAAATGCAAAAGGTTAAAGACAAAGAGAGAATCTTAAAAGAAGCAAGAGAAAAGCAGTTAGTTACCTACAAGGGAGTGCCCATATGACTATCAGCTGATTTTGCAACAGAAACTTTGAAGGCCAGAAGGGAGTGGCAAGAAATATTAAAAAATGATGAATAGCAAGGACCTACAACCAAGATTACTCTACCCAGCAAAGCTATCATTTAGAATTGAAGGTCAGATAAAGAGCTTCACAGACAAGAAAAAGCTAAAGGAGTTCATCGCCACTAAACCAGTATTACATGAAATATTGAAGGGTATTCTTTAAGAAGAGGAAGAAGGGGAGGAGGAAGAGGATGAGGAGAAGGAGAAGGAGGAGGAGGAGGAAGAGGAAGAGGAAGAAATATGAACAATAAAATGGCAATAAATACATATCTATCAACAACTGAAAGTAAAAATAAAAATTACCAAACAAGGAATCTAATGAAGAAAATAAACTGATGAATAAAATAAAACCAGAGGTATAGAAACATGGAACAGACTAAGGAATCTCAGAGTAAAGGTGTGGGGGAGGGACAGGAAGAGATTAACCAAAGAACTTACATGCATATATTCATTACCCATGGACACAAACAATAGGGTTGTGAAGGCCTGGGGCAGGGTGAAAATTGGATGGAGGGGGGTGTGAGGGGGAAAATGGGGACATCTATAGTACTCTCAACAATAAAGATTTTTTTGAAAAGAGCCTCAGAAACAATTGGGAGAAATGAATTGTCCAGCTTCAGGGTGAGCACTGGAGGGACAGCTTTCTCTCAGACAGAAGTGCTGGCAGATATCATTGCTCCTTTATTGAGCACTCCCCCTCCACAGTTCCTGCAGGCACAAGCAGGCCTCAAGCCTGAGTGTCCATTAACCTGGTAAAGCCCCACCCTGGTGACTCATTGATCCTGCCCCATCAAACTTGCACACCCACCCAAGCTACTTTCAGGGGCTTTTCCATCTAAATGGTCCATCTTGGTTAATGCTGCAGACTTTCCTAAAATCTCTCACAGGTTCACAAACCACAAACAAGCAGCATCTGGCCTCAGAATGGCCTGTGCTTCTTGCTAAGTGGCCCCAAGCCTGGCACTAGTGGCAGCTGGCCTCAATTCCAAGCTTAGCCTCTTCCAGGTGCTTCCAAGCACAGCACAAGTGACAACCACCTGCAGATCCCACTTTGCAGCCCTAGACCTTCACCTGCCCCATACCCCCTAGCAAGAGTCCCCAGAATCAACACACCTAGTGGCCAGCTTCAGATTATGCCAGAGCATCACCCAACCACCTCTACAAAGACACACCCAGAAGGGAAACTCAATAGACACCAGGGCCCCTCTATGTGAATCCTGCTCTGTGGGATTAGCCCCTGTGTAATAGCTCCTCCCCTGTAGTCACAGCCATTCCTCATAGTCAGTCAGCCAGAGAATCAATCCCTTCCACTGGCCTGCCAATTGCTGTCAGGGTTCAACTACAACAGGAGGGTGTAACACAGCCCACACAAAGGACACATCTGAAGCATTCGACTCAGGTGACTAAAACCTTCCCTAACCTGCTAAAAGGAAAAGACATACAAGTCTAGGAAGCACAGAGAGTCCCAAACAAGATATATTCAAAGAGTTTCACACCAATACATATCATAATTGAAATGCTAGATGTTAAAGACAAAGAGAAAAAAATCTTAAAAGCAGCTAGAGAAAAGCAGTTACCTAAAAGGGAACCTCTATGAGACTATCAACTGATTTCTCTACAGAAACTTTGCAGGCCATAGGCATTTGGCATTTAATATTCTAGTGATGAAAATCAAGGACCTACAACCAAGATTATTCTGCCCAGCAGTGAGACTATCATTTAGAATTGAGGGAAAGATAAAGAGCTTCCAAGACAAGAACAAGTTTATTACCACTAAACCAGTATTACAAGAAATGTTAAAGATACAATTTTAAGAAGAAAAAAAATAACAAAAATATGAATACTAAAATGGCAATAACTACATACCTAATCAAAAATTACTTTAAATGTGAATGGATTAAATGCTTTAATCAAGTAGCGAATGGGAGTGCCAGAAGAAGAAGAGAGAACAGGATATTGAAAATCTATTTAAATAAATAATAACAGAAACCTTTCCCTGCCTGTGAAAGAACTAGACTTACAAGTCCAGAAAGCACAGCAAGTCCCAAACAAGAGGAAACCAGAGAGGCTCACACCAAGACACATCATAATTAAAATGCAAATTTAATTAAATTGATTAAATTTGATTTAATCAATTAAATTAAATTAAATTAAAATGTGGCCCAAACAGGCGTGGTCTAGTGGTTGAGGGTCAACTCATGAACCAAAAGGTTAATGGTTTGATTTCTGGTTGGGCACATGCCTGGGTTGTGAGCTTGATCCCCAGAAGGGGGAATAGAGGAGGCAGTCAATTGATATTTCTCTCATAGATGTTTACACCTCTCTATCCCTTTCCTTTCTCTCTAAAAAGTCAAGTAAAAATATTTTTTAAAAATAAATAAAGTGCTCACTTCGGCAGCACATATACTAAAATTGGAATGATAGAGATTAGCATGGCCCCTGCACAAGGATGACACAACTTTGTGAAGTATTACATAATTTTATTCCCAATCAAGATGAACCCTAAAAGACCCATACCTAGACACATCATAATTAAAATGGCAAGCATTAAAGACAAGGAAAGAATCTTAAAGACTGCAAGGCTGCTAGAGAGAGACAGAAAGTTACCTACAAGGGAGTTTCCATTAGACTGTCAGCTGATTTCTCAATAAAACACTTTAGGCCAGAAGAGAGTAACATGAAGTATACAAAGTAATGAAAACCAAGGCTCTGAAATAAAGAGCTTTGCAAACAATAAAAGGCTAAACGAGTTTATTACCACCAAACTAGCACTGCAAACATTTAAAATGACTTGATTTTTTAAGCCAGGTCATAGTTATCTGTAATTAATCTAATTGTCCATATGGCTTTAGATTATTTTCCAATTTTTCCAATTTTGAACAATACAATATACACATTCTTGAAAACCTTTCTGCAGATATAAAAATACTTCTAGAGAATCAATTCTTCTTTTCTTTTCTTTTAAAATATATGTTATTGATTTTTTACAGAGAGGAAGGGAGAGGGATAGAGAATTAGAAACATCAATGAAAGAGAAACATTGATCAGCTGCCTCCTGCACGCCT
>NW_005370660.1:2067017-2071286 GCF_000412655.1 Myotis brandtii
TGGGGGCGGACGGGGAGAGGTCAATGGGGGAAAAAAGGAGACTTATGTAATATTTTAAACAATAAAGAATTTAAAAAGTCAAAACTTGTATTATAACAAATGTTAAAGGTTGTTTTTTAAGAACAAAAATATGAATACTAAAATGGCAATAACTACATACCTAATCAAAAATTACTTTAAATGTGAATGGATTAAATGCTTTAATCAATTTAATTAAATTGATTAAATTTGATTTAATCAATTAAATTAAATTAAATTAAAATGTGGCCCAAACAGGCGTGGTCTAGTGGTTGAGGGTCAACTCATGAACCAAAAGGTTAATGGTTTGATTTCTGGTTGGGCACATGCCTGGGTTGTGAGCTTGATCCCCAGAAGGGGGAATAGAGGAGGCAGTCAATTGATATTTCTCTCATAGATGTTTACACCTCTCTATCCCTTTCCTTTCTCTCTAAAAAGTCAAGTAAAAATATTTTTTAAAAATAAATAAAGTGCTCACTTCGGCAGCACATATACTAAAATTGGAATGATAGAGATTAGCATGGCCCCTGCACAAGGATGACACAACTTTGTGAAGTATTACATAATTTTATTCCCAATCAAGATGAACCCCAAAAGACCCATCATAATTAAAATGGCAAGCATTAAAGACAAGGAAAGAATCTTAAAGGCTGCAAGGCTGCTAGAGAGAGACAGAAAGTTACCTACAAGGGAGTAAAAATAAAAATTACCAAACAAGGAATCTAATGAAGAAAATAAACTGATGAATAAAACAGAACCAGAGGTATAGAAACATGGAACAGACTAAGGAATCTCAGAGTAAAGGTGTGGGGGAGGGACAGGAAGAGATTAACCAAAGAACTTATATGCATATATTCATTACCCATGGACACAAACAATAGGGTTGTGAAGGCCTGGGGCAGGGTGAAAATTGGATGGAGGGGGGTGTGAGGGGGAAAATGGGGACATCTATAGTACTCTCAACAATAAAGATTTTTTTGAAAAGAGCCTCAGAAACAATTGGGAGAAATGAATTGTCCAGCTTCAGGGTGAGCACTGGAGGGACAGCTTTCTCAGACAGAAGTGCTGGCAGATATCATTGCTCCTTTATTGAGCACTCCCCCTCCACAGTTCCTGCAGGCACAAGCAGGCCTCAAGCCTGAGTGTCCATTAACCTGGTAAAGCCCCACCCTGGTGACTCATTGATCCTGCCCCATCAAACTTGCACACCCACCCAAGCTACTTTCAGGGGATTTTCCATCTAAATGGTCCATCTTGGTTAATGCTGCAGACTTTCCTAAAATCTCTCACAGGTTCACAAACCACAAACAAGCAGCATCTGGCCTCAGAATGGCCTGTGCTTCTTGCTAAGTGGCCCCAAGCCTGGCACTAGTGGCAGCTGGACTCAATTCCAAGCTTAGCCTCTTCCAGGTGCTTCCAAGCACAGCACAAGTGACAACCACCTGCAGATCCCACTTTGCAGCCCTAGGCCATAAACAGGCAGCAGTTGACCTTCACCTGCCCCATACCCCCTACCAAGAGTCCCCAGAATCAACACACCTAGTGGCCAGCTTCAGATTATGCCAGAGCACCACCCAACCACCTCTACAAAGACACACCCAGAAGGGAAACTCAATAGACACCAGGGCCCCTCTATGTGAATCCTGCTCTGTGGGATTAGCCCCTGTGTAATAGCTCCTCCCCTGTAGTCACAGCCATTCCTCATAGTCAGTCAGCCAGAGAATCAATCCCTTCCACTGGCCTGCCAATTGCTGTCAGGGTTCAACTACAACAGGAGGGTGTAACACAGCCCACACAAAGGACACATCTGAAGCATTCGACTCAGGTGACTAAAACCTTCCCTAACCTGCTAAAAGGAAAAGACATACAAGTCTAGGAAGCACAGAGAGTCCCAAACAAGATATATTCAAAGAGTTTCACACCAATACATATCATAATTGAAATGCTAGATGTTAAAGACAAAGAGAAAAAAATCTTAAAAGCAGCTAGAGAAAAGCAGTTACCTAAAAGGGAACCTCTATGAGACTATCAACTGATTTCTCTACAGAAACTTTGCAGGCCATAGGCATTTGGCATTTAATATTCTAGTGATGAAAATCAAGGACCTACAACCAAGATTATTCTGCCCAGCAGTGAGACTATCATTTAGAATTGAGGGAAAGATAAAGAGCTTCCAAGACAAGAACAAGTTTATTACCACTAAACCAGTATTACAAGAAATGTTAAAGATACAATTTTAAGAAGAAAAAAAATAACAAAAATATGAATACTAAAATGGCAATAACTACATACCTAATCAAAAATTACTTTAAATGTGAATGGATTAAATGCTTTAATCAATTTAATTAAATTGATTAAATTTGATTTAATCAATTAAATTAAATTAAATTAAAATGTGGCCCAAACAGGCGTGGTCTAGTGGTTGAGGGTCAACTCATGAACCAAAAGGTTAATGGTTTGATTTCTGGTTGGGCACATGCCTGGGTTGTGAGCTTGATCCCCAGAAGGGGGAATAGAGGAGGCAGTCAATTGATATTTCTCTCATAGATGTTTACACCTCTCTATCCCTTTCCTTTCTCTCTAAAAAGTCAAGTAAAAATATTTTTTAAAAATAAATAAAGTGCTCACTTCGGCAGCACATATACTAAAATTGGAATGATAGAGATTAGCATGGCCCCTGCACAAGGATGACACAACTTTGTGAAGTATTACATAATTTTATTCCCAATCAAGATGAACCCTAAAAGACCCATACCTAGACACATCATAATTAAAATGGCAAGCATTAAAGACAAGGAAAGAATCTTAAAGACTGCAAGGCTGCTAGAGAGAGACAGAAAGTTACCTACAAGGGAGTTTCCATTAGACTGTCAGCTGATTTCTCAATAAAACACTTTAGGCCAGAAGAGAGTAACATGAAGTATACAAAGTAATGAAAATCAAGGCTCTGAAATAAAGAGCTTTGCAGACAATAAAAGGCTAGAAGAGTTTATTACCACCAAACTAGCACTGCAAACATTTAAAATGACTTGATTTTTTAAACCAGGTCATAGTTATCTGTAATTAATCTAATTGTCCATATGGCTTTAGATTATTTTCCAATTTTTACAATTTTGAACAATACAATATACACATTCTTGAAAACCTTTCTGCAGATATAAAAATACTTCTAGAGAATCAATTCTTCTTTTCTTTTCTTTTAAAATATATGTTATTGATTTTTTACAGAGAGGAAGGGAGAGGGATAGAGAATTAGAAACATCAATGAAAGAGAAACATTGATCAGCTGCCTCCTGCACGCCTCCTACTGGGGATGTGCCCGCAACCAAGGTACATGCCCTTGACCAGAATCGAACCTGGGACCATTCAGTCCCCAAACTGATTAGGGCTAGAGAATCAATTCTTAAAGATAGGCCAAAGCATATATTTATTTTAAAATTTGAAACTACCAAATTAATTCCAAGCTTAGCCTCTTCCAGGTGCTTCCAAGCACAGCACAAGTGACAACCACCTGCAGATCCCACTTTGCAGCCCTAGACCTTCACCTGCCCCATACCCCCTAGCAAGAGTCCCCAGAATCAACACACCTAGTGGCCAGCTTCAGATTATGCCAGAGCATCACCCAACCACCTCTACAAAGACACACCCAGAAGGGAAACTCAATAGACACCAGGGCCCCTCTATGTGAATCCTGCTCTGTGGGATTAGCCCCTGTGTAATAGCTCCTCCCCTGTAGTCACAGCCATTCCTCATAGTCAGTCAGCCAGAGAATCAATCCCTTCCACTGGCCTGCCAATTGCTGTCAGGGTTCAACTACAACAGGAGGGTGTAACACAGCCCACACAAAGGACACATCTGAAGCATTCGACTCAGGTGACTAAAACCTTCCCTAACCTGCTAAAAGGAAAAGACATACAAGTCTAGGAAGCACAGAGAGTCCCAAACAAGATATATTCAAAGAGTTTCACACCAATACATATCATAATTGAAATGCTAGATGTTAAAGACAAAGAGAAAAAAATCTTAAAAGCAGCTAGAGAAAAGCAGTTACCTAAAAGGGAACCTCTATGAGACTATCAACTGATTTCTCTACAGAAACTTTGCAGGCCATAGGCATTTGGCATTTAATATTCTAGTGATGAAAATCAAGGACCTACAACCAAGATTATTCTGCCCAGCAGTGAGACTATCATTTAGAATTGAGGGAAAGATAAAGAGCTTCCAAGACAAGAACAAGTTTATTACCACTAA
>NW_005370660.1:2072180-2092170 GCF_000412655.1 Myotis brandtii
GAGTTTATTACCACCAAACTAGCACTGCAAACATTTAAAATGACTTGATTTTTTAAACCAGGTCATAGTTATCTGTAATTAATCTAATTGTCCATATGGCTTTAGATTATTTTCCAATTTTTACAATTTTGAACAATACAATATACACATTCTTGAAAACCTTTCTGCAGATATAAAAATACTTCTAGAGAATCAATTCTTCTTTTCTTTTCTTTTAAAATATATGTTATTGATTTTTTACAGAGAGGAAGGGAGAGGGATAGAGAATTAGAAACATCAATGAAAGAGAAACATTGATCAGCTGCCTCCTGCACGCCTCCTACTGGGGATGTGCCCGCAACCAAGGTACATGCCCTTGACCAGAATCGAACCTGGGACCATTCAGTCCCCAAACTGATTAGGGCTAGAGAATCAATTCTTAAAGATAGGCCAAAGCATATATTTATTTTAAAATTTGAAACTACCAAATTGCTCTCTAAAAAAACTAAAGAAAATATATGCCTTCCAATAGCATATGAGAATATCTGTTTCAAAATATACTAACACAATATTAATCTAATCTTTTAATTTTAAAAATTTTAATCAATAAAATGCAAAAATAAACTACATTAAGATTCTTTTCATGCCCAGCAAGACACACACACACACACATACACACACACTTGCTTTTACTTTCTTTCTAACCTACCCATACCAGCTTTGCCAGCATCTACATTAGAATCATCTGTGGTTTAAATTTCAGATTGTCATTTTTTTAACATATGCACCAATTATTTAGACTTTATTAGTTTCACTGGTACCTTTGCTCTCCAGTGTTACTGGTATAACATTCCTTGTTTTCCTCTTTCTTTTACTTCCTTTTGTTTTTACTAGAATATGGCCTCAAGCAATTCTTTCAAATGGGCTCTGTGGCTGGAAAAAGTTCTAAGCCTTGGCATGTCCAAAAATATCATTAGTGTTCACTCATGAATGCTACTTCACTGGGGATAGAATTGTACCTTTAAAATGATTTTGTCTAAAAATGTTAAGGTCCCTATTCTGTTGTTTACTGTACCCAGTAAATGCTTAATAAAAGCCTGATGAGAATCTGATTTTTATACATTTGATTTTAAGCTGAGTCCCTGAAGGCTTTTAGACATTTTTCTTCATCCTTGGAGATCTGACATTTCACTAGTGTCCAGTTTTAAGTCTCTTTATGCATTCTGCATGTTCCCTTCAACTAAAAACATACTGTTTTCTTCAGGTCTAGAAAAATTTCTCCTCCCATTTAGCTGATCATTTTCTCCCATCTGTTCTCTCCTTACTTTCCTGGATCATGGCTCTTACACAGATATGGGGATACAAGGTTTATATTTTAGTCCTTTTAACGTTTTACTCTTATTTTCTGTAGTAGGCAGAATAAACCACCTCCCCCGCCAAAGGCTCAGGGTTTAGTATACAGAGGCATTGTCAGAATGGGGGAATTAGCCTACGACTGTTTGTCAGTGCCAGATCCGTGGTGCCATTTATTTTTAAATGGCCAGTGTGTGTCATGGCAGCTCCTGTGTTGAGCATCTGCCCCTGGTGGTCAGTGTGCATCATAGATACCGGTCGAATGAACACTTAGCCTTTTATATACATAGATAAGCTATCTATAATAATAAAAGCATAATATGCTAATTAGACTGGACATCCTTCCAGACATCCTTCCAGAAGACCTTACGGATGAAGCCAGGGCTGCGAGGGAAGCCCGGATCCCAGATGCCTGCCGGCAGCCACAGGGAATCCTGGGTCCTGGGTGCCAGAGGGAAGTCATTGTCAGCAGCCGGGGAAGGAAGGTCTACTCTTGCACGAATTTCACCCATTGGGCCTCTAGTGAGATTTTATAAAATTTCAAATTATTTATATGATTATCTTGTTTGTGCCACAAAACAACCCACCGATATAAGTAAAGGTGATCACTATTGTACAGATGGTATATACAAGGTAATATATGACCATTGTCTAGGACACAGCACCTGGCCCCGAGGGAGCACTCAACAAACAGTGTTTTCTGTCCTCCAAAATTTGCTAGCAAAAATTGGGCCTGGAAGCCAAGTCTTTTGCTTCCCAATATAATATTTTATATGCTTGCCACATTGACTCCACAGATAAAATGTGAACTCAGGTCATGAATTATCAACCAGCCAGCCTCCTAACTGGAGGGCAAGAGAGGGCTCTCAAAAGGACCACTCTGCCTTTCTCCTGGGGCCTTGTGTGGAGAAAGGAAGGCAAGGCTCTTCTCTCCCTGTCAGGGGCACAAGCACCTTCAAGCTTGGTTATAGTCGTTAGTAGAAAAAAATGGGCTCCCTCATAGCAAATACCCAAGCTCCCTGTGGCTGCCATTTTTTTTCATTATGGAAATTTTCAAACATTCACAAAAGTAGGGGAGGAGGAGAGAGACCAAGATGGCGGCATAGGTAAACACTGGAGACTGCTGCCGCAAACAACCACTTCAAAAATACAACTAAAAGACGGAACGGACATCACCCAGAACCACAGGAAGGCTGGCTGAGGAGAGACTCTTCAACTAGAAGGAAAAATAACAGCACACCGAGGCTCAGAGGAGGCGCAGTGTGGAAAAAACTCAGGTGCGGAGGTGCGCGCGCAAAGCGGGCTGGTGGCTGAGAGCGCGGTTGTCGTTTTCGGTCAGGGGGGAGTCTCAGACTCTGAGCTCCAGATACGGGCGAATCGCTGGGGACTCGGACCCAAACGGGAGAAGCGGGAGTGTCTGGCATCAGTTGGAAGGCAGCTTTCCCTCCGAGGTTTGCAGCGGTTCCGGGGGTTCTGAGAAGCAGAGCCTCTGGGAACAGGACTGAGGGCACCATAACGGCTCCCTCCGCCCGCCCTGTTGAGCCCGCCCCGCCCAAGCCCTGCGCAGAGCCATTTGCCGGATCGCCTCAGGCAAAGGCTAGATTAGCACCTCCCCAGAGGACAGAAGTTTTCCGCGGCAGACACAGCTGATTCACACAGCCAGTCGGCCTGGTGGTCAAATCCCTCTAGTATTAACTACAACAATCAAGGCTCAACTAGAACAAGACTGCGCACAAAGACCACTAGGGGGTGCACCAAGAAAGCATAAAAAATGCGGAGACAAAAAAACATGACAGAAATGGAGGATATAGAGCTAAAAATCGCAATTTTGAGGGCTTGCAAAAATGTGCTAGAAGCTGTCAATAAACTTGAGGAGAGAGTCACGAAAACTAATGAGACCCTCGATGCTATGATAAAGAACCAACTAGAAATTAAGCATACACGGACTGAAATAAAGAATATTATACAGACACCCAATAGCAGACCAGAGGAGCGCAAGAATCAAGCCAAAGATTTGAAATGCGAAGAAGCAAAAAACACCCAACCGGAAAAGCAAAATGAAAAAAGAATCCGAAAATACGAAGATAGTGTAAGGAGCCTCTGGGACAGCTTCAAGCGTACAAACATCAGAATAATAGGGGTGCCAGAAGA
The DNA here is from genome assembly GCF_000412655.1 of Myotis brandtii. Lineage (NCBI taxonomy): Eukaryota > Metazoa > Chordata > Mammalia > Chiroptera > Vespertilionidae > Myotis > Myotis brandtii. The sequence continues at coordinate 2,075,664 of NW_005370660.1, forward strand.
TGAGAGACAGCAAGATATTGAAAACCTATTTGAAGAAATAATGGCAGAAAACTTCCCCCACCTGGTGAAAGAAATGGACTTACAGGTCCAAGAAGCGCAGAGAACCCCAAACAAAAGGAATCCAAAGAGGACCACACCAAGACACATCATAATTAAAATGCCAAGAGCAAAAGACAAAGAGAGAATCTTAAAAGCAGCAAGAGAAAGAGACTCAATTACCTACAAGGGAATACCCATACGACTGTCAGCTGATTTCTCAACAGAAACTTGGCAGGCCAGAAGGGAATGGCAAGAAATATTCAAAGTGCTGAATACCAAGAACCTACAACCAAGATTACTTTATCCAGCAAAGCTATCATTCAGAATTGAAGGTCAGATAAAGAGCTTCACAGATAAGGAAAAGCTAAAGGAGTTCATCACCACTAAACCAGTATTATACGAAATGCTGAAAGGTATCCTTTAAGAAGAGGAAGAAGAAAAAGGTAAAGATACAAATTGTGAACAACAAACATGCATCTATCAACAAGTGAATCTAAGAACCAAGTGAATAAATAATCTGATGTACAGAATGAACTGGTGATTATAATGAATCAGGGACATAGAAAGGGAATGGACTGACTATTCTTGGCGGGGAAAGGGGAATGGGAGATGCGGGAAGAAACTGGACAAAAATCGTGCACCTATGGATGAGGACAGTGGGTGGGGAGTGAGGGCGGAGGGTGGGGTGGGAACTGGGAGGAGGGGAGTTATGGGGGAAAAAAAAAGAGGAACAAATGTAATCTGAACAATAAAGATTTAAAAAATAAATAAATAAATAAAATGGATAAGATGCAAAAAAAACAAAAAACAATAAAGATAGATTTTTTAAAAGATAAAGCATAATTTAGCTTATTTTGCAAGACTAACTTGTCCTTGGTCATTTCTTGCTTATGCCTCTGAAAATCATTAGTAACATGAACTGATTCCCAAGGTTGATATGAGGTAACCACTGACCAATTCCCTATCACTTAAGAAAATTCTATTATAACCGATCACTCTGATGAACAGTTGCTGCTTCCTCACTATATAAACTGCTTTATAACACATACCCCTGAGCCTCATTCCATGTTTTGGTTTTAATGCTCCCAGTTTGCAAACTGTCTTTTTGGTGTGTGCCAAATAAATTTTTACTAATTAATATTTCAATGATTCATTGGTTTTACTTCAGCTATTTATGAATCTTTGACAGAGTCCTGATCAAAATTTCAATTTTAACATCCTGTTATGCATATATTTTAAAACTGACAGAATTACAAAGAAATAAAGGCAACCATAAGCACAAGAGGAGATCTTACTACATTTTTTTTTCTGAAAACTGACATCAGGTGGACAACATCAATAAATACATATAAAATATTTAGAAGTAAGCTTAACAAAATATGCACAAACTCTTTCCAGAAAAAAAAAAATATTGAAAGATATAGAACAAAAGGTGAATGTAAATAGCTGCTTATGTTTTTGGATGAGAAAACTTAATGTTGTAAAGATGTCAATTATCCCCGAAATTAGTCTACAAATTCAAAGCAGTCCCAATTGAAACCCCAGCAAGATTTTTAGGGGACTTGGTTAGACTGTTCTAAAACAGCAGTGGAAAAATAAAGGCACACTAATAGTTCAGACAATTTTAAAAGAGAGCACAGATATGTGTATGTGCCCTTTTGTCTGCATGACTCCACAGCCTGATAGCTTGAGAGACTTCTTCCAGTTTGCTGTTTAGAAGGATGGCCTGGTTTCTCTGTTCTCAGACCCTGAACACTAAGGGGAATTTTATCAGGTCATTAGTTGCCTTCACTCTAGACTAGGATTTACACCACCCCCATTCTGCATCTCCACTCCAGATTCTTCTCTCGCACCAGCTCATTGGAATTGTCTAGTCTGTTTTATTGGCTTGCATCTTTTCCTGATCTTATTTGGTCTAAGACCTGGACCATAGTTCTTGAACTTAGAAGCTAAAAAATGTGGTGCTTTATTTACTGAACTTTCTTTTTAAAAAAATATATTTTATTGATTTTACAGAGAGGAAGGGAGAGGGATAGAGAGTTAAGGCATAATTCAATTATTTGATCAAACCTAACACTCAGTATACATTTAAATTTAATAAAATTTATGGTTGAAAAAAGTAGATTCACATACCCAAGCTATTCTAGCCCTAACTGGTTTGGCTCAGTGGATAGAGCGTCGGCCTGCGGACTGAAGGGTCCCAGGTTCGATTCCGGCCAGGGGCATGTACCTTGGTTGTGGGCACATCCCCAGTAAGGGGTGTGCAGGAGGCAGCTGGTCCATGTTTCTCTCTCATCGATGTTTCTAACTCTCTATTCCTCTCCCTTCCTCTCTGTAAAATCAATAAAATATATTTTTTTAAAAAGAAAGTTGCTGATCTCATCGATGTTTCTAACTCTCTATCTCTCTCCCTTCCTCTCTGTAAAAAATCAATAAAATATATTTTTTAAAAAAAGAACCAAAAGTATATAGAATTAAAGAGATGGCCTAATTTCCCTACTAGTTCTTATTTGTGTTCATTTTGACTTGCTGGTCCCAAACATTATAACTTGAGTATTTTCCTCTCAAACACAAATCCATTGACTTGGGAGTTCTCCTTTCCTGAATCCCCATACCAGCTCCTTGCTGAGAGTTTATGCTGCTTCTAGTGTTCCATCTAAAATTACATTGGTATCTGAATGTTTCTTGCCCTTCCTGCTGGATTTTGATGAAGAGTTGCATGCCTTTCATGACTAGAATGTCAACATGTACAAAGTAAGTGCACATTAAATATTTACGGAATTTATCATTTTCCTCATAAATTTCAAAGTTTAATTCATATATTCTGAAAGTTTAAAAAACTATCCTAAATTGAGGCAAGATGGTGGTTCCACAAATTACATAACGTAAAACAACAGAGAAGGAAAATAACTTGAAAAACCAAACCACTAAAAAATTTTATTTTAAAAAATTTAAAGCCATAATTACTTATACCAGGATTACAAAGTAAGTGCACATTAAATATTTAGGGAATTTATCATTTTCCTCATAAATTTCAGTTTAATTCATTTATTTTGAAAGTTTAAAAACTATCCTAAATTGAGGCAAGATGGTGGTTCCACAAATTACATAACGTAAAACAACAGAGAAGGAAAATAACTTGAAAAACCAAACCACTAAAAAATTTTATTTTAAAAAATTTAAAGCCATAATTACTTATACCAGGAGGAATAAATGGCTACCTCAAATTCTTAATATATGAATGAACTCATCACCAAAACTACCTATTTCCCTCCTCTACTAAACGTGATGTTCTCATCATAAAGTAAAATGGCTGTTATAAAAATAAAAAATACTGAAAAATAAGATAAAAGTGGCACTTGGCACACACCCATGGCCATCTCATGACGGTCGTACTCGGCATTGGGGAACGCTTTCATGCAGCCAGTGAAATCCCTTGCAGCAGCACTTGCACAGGTCCTTTATAAAACCCGTTTGAAAACAGGGAAAGCATGGTTGCCTCAACTTTTAGAAATAAGAAAAGTGAGTCATCAAGGCCACTACTACCTGGTGTATAGAGGAAAGCGGTGGGCACCTAAGGGCTTGAATTGCCAACTTCTGGGTCATTCATACAGTCAGTTAACAAATGTTTACTGAATACATACTATGTGCCAGACTCAGTGCTGAGCATTATGGATATAAAGGTGAAGAATATCCTTTTCTATCCTCAAGGAACTTACAGTTCAGTGAAAAGAAACAAACTTTTAAAGTAAAAACTACCATAGTAATTATAATAAAAATATGTACTTATTTGAAAGGGAACCCCAAAGTAAGATTTGTCTATTTTACTGAGGTACAGTAGAAAAGAGCCTCATCAAGTGAACCTTTAAAAATGATTGAGAAATTGATCAGGGGGTCAAAGGTAAGGGAATGAATTTCAGGCAGTGAAATTATACACTGTGGAGGATCATTATACAGCATGGAGGTTTGAAATTGCGTGATTTACTCATGGAACTGCAAGCAAAGTGGTTCCAAACACCTGACCTTTAACCACTCTCCAACTTCAACCTCAGTAAACGTGGATCTCCCATTTAGCCCTATATGCATTGGTAATTCAGGGCTCCCACCTGTGCTATTATCCATCTACTCTATGTATGTGCTTTCAAATCAGGAGGCTGTGCCTCAGGTAAGGCGCACAGCTGTAGATTTCCATGGAAGCAGCCAGCCCACACCTGCTCCTTGCCAACATGACTGCATCCCTGGCTTGTTTTCTTAGACCCTGGGCCCAAAATGGAATGTCACTGAGGGAATTTTAGACAGAACTTCTTGGGAAGTAGAGCCTACTGCTGCCAAATGGGGTTATGAGGGGTGATGGATCACAGAGATGATCTGAAACAGTCATTTTCCCAACATCACAAAGAGCCAAGATTTGCGTCTCAAAGGGCAGGGATGGCCATGAAAGTTATCAAAATAGTTACAAAATATCTGTTGCTACCCATTTATTGTCATTGCTATTGTGCCAGGTGCTTTAAATATATTATCTCTAATCCTCACAACAGCCCTGCAAAGTGTTTATTTCCTGAGTTGTCTAACTGGGGTTCGGGAAAGTAAAATTGCTCCTGCAAAGTCAATCAGTGGAAGAATGAGAACTGAACTCATGCCTATCTATCTAACTCCAAAACTCAGTCTCTTTCTAGGGCAGCACTCCTATAAAACAGTGTAATGTAATCATGCAGAATTTCACACACCACATATAGAACTCTTCGTTATACACGATGCTCTTTACACACACTTTTAACGTTTCAATTCCATTCAACAAATGAATACTTTTAAGCAACTACTGTGAGGCAGGCCCAAGTATTTAGAGCAGTGGTTCTCAACCTTCCTAATGCCGTGACCCTTTAATACAGTTCCTCATGTTGTGGTGACCCCCAACCATAAAATTATTTTCGTTGCTACTTCATAACTGTAATTTTGCTACTGTTATGAACCGTAATGTAAATATCTGATATGCAGGACGGATTTTCATTGTTACAAATTGAACATAATTAAAGCATAGTGATTAATCACAAAAACAATATGTAATTATATATGTGTTTTCCGATGGTCTTAGGTGACCCCTGTGAAAGGGTCATTCAACCCCCAAAGGGGTTGCGACCCACAGGTTGAGAACCGCTGATTTAGAGAGTCAAAACCAAATTAAAATAAAACCCGCCCTCCGGGAACTTGCTTAAAATCTGCTGGAAAGGATAAGGCTAGGACACAGATAGCTCTAATGCAGGTGAAAATACTACTTCCACACAAAGGGGAGTACTACAGAGTTACAGATAGAGGTTTCTGGACGTTAAAACGAGGAAGTCCCACAGATCAGAATGGAATTAAAATGTTGACTGAGCACTTACTATGTTGTAGTTCCTGTTTTCAGCACAGTTGACCCTTGAACAACAGGGTTTGAACTGACTGGGTCCACTTTTAAGAGAGGTTTTTGTTGTGGTGGTTGTTTTTCAACACTGTCGGCGGCCATAGCCTCAGTTTTCGCACCTGCAGATTCAACAAAGCGGAGAATGGAAAACATTCCCACTGCAGTTTCCCAACCACAGATGAAAAGTGTTGGTTTTACTCCAGGTGGTTTAATCCACAGATGCAAGGGCGGACTGTAGTTACGTTTTTGAGGACTCAAAAGTTATACGTGAATTTTCAGCTGCCCGAGGATTAGCACCCCTGACCCCCGTGCTGTTCAAGGGTCAATTTACATTATAAGTTTTAGCTCACTTAATTCTACCATGTCTGCAGTACTATTCTTAGGATCCTCCTTTTAAAGAGGAATATAAAATTAGGACTACTAAAATAACTTGTCTAGAGATACCCATCCAGGAAGAAGCTGAGCTGGGATATAGACCTGTAGTAGTCCTATGCTCTCAGAACCCATGTGCTTAATTGCCCTGTCATTCAGCCTGGTTTGGGAAAGTCTCCTCCGAGTTTGGATTCCTATCAAAGCCTGCCCGAAAAAAGGGATGGATTTCTCTATTTCCATCAGATGGCAGATATGAAATTCCCTTGCTGTCACCAACATTTCCCTGTGACAATGACGCTTTACAAAATGGGTTGCAGGGCTGTTTTCTTGCCTTGCAGAGGGGAAAGAAATCATTAGGATATCAAGTGGTTCACTAAAGATCATGCAAGTAGTTCATGCCAGACCAAGAAATCAACCTGGACCTCTCAACGTCATGCTCAGTATCCTTTGCTTCTGATGGCTCCCTATGTCTCCAGCTACCTCTACCCAGTTAATAACTCATTGAACACTCCTTGTCCTCATAGGACTATGCATCCCTTATTTCAAGACAAAGTAAGGAGATTATAAACTAGGAATTTCCCTCTTATCTAATCCATAATGTAAGTGGGGGGAGGGGGGAGAGAGGAGGGGAAATAGTGCTTTGCCTCCCTAAAACTTAATTCTTTCGTATGTATAAACACTGTTGTTCTATTCCTTCTTGGCCTTGTCCTCACCAGATTAAATGACTGTGATTCTTTTATGCTTTCCTCTCCAACTGTAATTCTGGATGATTTAATTCTTTTCACTGCTTTCTTCTGAAGTCTTTCCAAGATCCCCACATCTTGCTAAAATTGTGGGCCCCTAAACAAAAGTGCAATAAAAGCCTGACTAATGTTGAGTTTAGAAGGATTAATGAGCTTTTTTATCAGACTGTTTTCTTGTTGACAAAAACCAGTAACTTGCCTTAATATATAAAAATATATTTAAAAGTTTATATATTGCTGATTCATGTTTAGTTTGTCATTAATTAACAAGATTTTCCTTCCATTTTTAAGCATAGCCATTGTTCACTAATGAAAAAATATGGATTTAATTGTTCTTTTTTATGGTCCTCTGTCCTGTGACTCCCTTTTCAACTAGTTAATGTTTGTTTCTACTTTTTGATACTATTGTCCAAGTAACCAGTGGCCCATGCTATCAGCAAATTTAATACATGTGCACTGCATATACTTGGCCATCATTCAAATGACTGGCGATAATATTAAATGTGTCTGCCATCAACCATTTTGATATAACTTACTCACGTAAGTCTAACACATTGTGCATGTCTACAAATATATGAGCTACTGCCAAATGTACAAATAGTGTTGAGAATATACAGAATAATAAATAGTGTTGTTAAGGAGGTAAATGTTCATTATTAAGACTGGATAGAAAGATCTTTTTATTCATAAATATGAGCATGTCTAAAAACTACTGCAAAACTTCCCATTAAATATGATGGATAAACTCATACTCACTCATAAAACATCATTAAAATGATAGCAAAGTTATAAAACGAAAATGCAAAAATCCACAAGGACCAAGAGAATGTAAGAGGAGTCTATAGCAAAAGCAAGAAAGAGATAGATGAGAGGGAGCTGCCTTAAGAGACCCAAGAAAGTAGATCTTAGAAACAAAACATAGTCCATAAAATACTTGGACTTCACGCATCTAGACCAGTGGTTCTCAACCTTCTGGCCCTTTAAATACAGTTCCTCATGTTGTGACCCAACCATAAAATTATTTTCGTTGCTACTTCATAACTGTAATGTTGCTACTGTTATGAATCGTAATGTAAATATCTGGTATGCAGGATGGTCTTAGGCGACCCCTGTGAAAGGGTCGTTAGACCGCCAAAGGGGTCGCGACCCACAGGTTGAGAACCACTGATCTAGATGGATGAGAAGGTAGAGGAAGAACTAAAAACAGAAATTGCTGAAGATATGAGAAGCAATTAAACCACCAGGTCTACTTCATAGCTCTCTTCCACATAAGACTGAAGGTTTCTTCTCTGAAAAATTCTATCAGGTCAGAGCACATTAGACACAGGGCACCCTAGTTGTTGACAATGAGGATTCTGAGCTCCAGACAAGAGTTCAGGAGAATCTTCTCTGGAGAATCTACCTGTCCAAGAGAAAAGGCCAACAAATACTAACATTGGAAGTTCTTTGAAATGACTCAGCTAAATCACCTGATAATGACACCCAGATCTACAAGCTCTATCTATTTGCACAAAGCTTCCAATCAGTGCTGGAATACCTTACATAATAGCCAACATACTTGGCCTACAGCCAAAATGCATAGGCATTGTAGAAGGTCTCTAAAATGAAAGATAGAAGCTCAAACAGAAATAAGTGACTTGAAGAAAATAAAAACTATGAGCTAACCAAATTCTTTCATTAAAGTTCTCAGAGAGCTAAGAGAAGAATTGGCATTTATGAAACAAGAACATGATGTTTCTTTTAATACAGAAAATAAAAAAGGAATTCTTGGAAATTAAAATTATGATAGCAGAACTGAAAAACTAAGAGAGAAGTTGGAGAGGAAAGTAGAGAAAAGTTTCCAGAAAGTAAATAAAAAAAACAAAGAATTGAAAATAGAGGGGGAAAAGAGTAATATTAAATGACAAATAGAAAAAGATTCAGTAGTCAGTAATAAGAGGCCAAGAAAGAGAGAAGAATAAAAACAACAAGGAAAAAATTTCTAATGAAATAATTCAAGAAGATTCTTCATAAAATTTTCTGGACTGAAATGGCCTAATAAGTTCCCAGGACAATGAGTGAAAATTGTCATGACATATTTTTATAATGTATCAGAAAGAACAAATTTACAATTCTAACAAGTCAAAACTTTCGAAACTACTCAGATAATACTTTTTAAACTATTAAATTAAATTTTTAACTATATTAGCTTTTATTCCAATATTACTTTTAAAAATATTCATTCTCTTAAACTTTAAACTTAATATCACAAATATCAGATTCTCTTAAAGTCACCAAATACTTTAAATGACAAACACAGATTATCTTGAACTTAACACAAAAAGTACTAATGTTATAGGTTTGATTTATTTCAGCATCTGTATTTTTAATTTAAAATTGTGCTAGGGTTAAATCATTTAACTAACTTAGGGGAAGAATTTATTATCTCATATAGGCTGAAGTTATTGGGTTGAAATTCTCATTCATGTTGCTAATTTCTTCCACAATTGATTAGATTAAAATCTTATTGTTCTCTAACTGGATTCTGGATCATTATCATGCTTTGTTTAATTCTGATGATATCTTACTAGATTCTATGTTCATCTAGATATTATTTTCATTCTATCAGCCATATTCTCTAGTTATTCTTATGAAAAACATACACACACGGTACTAATTCATTTTAGTTTATGAAGAGGATTCAAACCTTGGCACTGTCAATTTCTAGCTCTGTGACATGAACAAGTTATTCAATCTCTCTGAATCTTAAAGAGGTTACCCCGCCCCTGACCCCCCTTCAATAAAATGGAAAGGCAACAACATAACTAAACTCACTTGGTTCCTTTAGCACTTCATAGACTGTAAAAAAAAAACACAACAAAAAACAAAAAAAAGCTCTTGTAATAAGGTAGAAACAGTTTGTATTCCCCAAGAAAAGCAGAAAGAAAGAAATAAAACAAAAGTATGTTTTATTTAGGGATAGGACACATGGAAAAGAAGTCTTTGTACTATGACCAAAATAAGAGATATAATGTAGAATTAGGGTAATTATTTTTAAAACACATGCTAGATATATAATCTAAATTATTGTTGTATACATAGCTTTGTAATGTTACTATTTTTCATAATATTTTAGCTCACTTATTTCAGAATCTGTGATACATTCTTGTTAATACCCACAGTGCTGAGAATTCTTGTGCCTTGAAAGTGTATTTGGTTTTAAAAATAATCATGTTATTTGAATACAAAGTTATTCATTACTACCTTCCCATTAATGGGGACCACTTTATACACTGGAGTACTCTATAGCTATGGGGGGAAAATGTGGAAACCATGTATGTCTATTCCTAATAAAACAAAGTAAATTGGAGAAATTGTTCATGAGTATATTACTACTTATGTTGAAAAATACAAGAAAAGCGCATTTGTATTTGTATTTGTATTTGCTAAAATATGTCTAAAAGGATGTCCATGAAAGGAAAATTTTGGTAACTTCTGGGTCTGAGAATCATGTGAATGTATTTACCATTAACAGAATTAAGGTTTTTACAACTCAAGTAAACACTGAAGAATAAAGTGAAAAATCAAGCTGAATAATATTTATGGGTGAGATAGAAAAATAGAATGATTTTCTTATGAAACTCACAAATTATCTTCTCGTAGCAATTAATATAGTTCAGAAAAGATTTGACTTCTTTGATGGACTGATGGACAACACATATTTTGAAGTATGCATTCTAAGATATTTGTTATTTTTAAAAGTGTAAATTTTTATTACCTTTGTGTCACCTAACATATATTAACACATAAAAATAAATCTAATAGAAGAAAACATTTTACTTTATTATAATTTTGAACATCATTGTTACAAATGCATAGACACATCTATTCTCCAAGTAAACAAGTCCTTTCTAATATCTGAATTAATCTGCTTTTAAAACTCAGTGTCATTAATTTTAAATACAAATAAAACTTCAGGTAAGTAAATAAGAATTTCCTCAAATAGTATTTACTTTCTGCTACACTTAGCATACAGAATATTGTTATCAATTTAGCCTTTTGTTTGGGTGTGTATGTGTGTGTTTTTTAAAAATCTAAGTAATGATTACCAGAATTTTCTGTTCCTTCTCACATGGCTGTCTGTGTGTTTGATGCAGCACCTAACATTTGCATGTACGTAATATATATATATATTCTTAAGCACACATCCCACATTTAAAACATTAGGACCTGCTATAGGTAGCAAGAAGAGTAGTATTATTAGACTTGTTTTAATAGCAGAATTCATTATTATCTTTTTAAAAACTACCAGTACATATAGCATTAGAAAAGACAAAAGCACAAGAATGGTAAATTACTCTTACATTCAAATACCGAACATCCTTTCAAATAGTTAACTTCAAGATGCATAAAACTGTGAAACACATAAAAATGGTATGTAACAAATAGTAAAACATAATGGAAGTTTAACTGTTAAAAGAATAAAACCTGCTAAATGAATAATAGCAGTAGCCAAACCGGCTGTGATTTCATGCTTTTCCATTGTAAAATGTAGGAATCCATTCACATGTAATAATTCCAGAGGGAAAGTTCCACAGTTTTAAGATATTTGTGGAGTATATTGTCAGCTTCACTAGAAGCCTCCCCTTTTTAAAGACAAACAACCTGCTGATGCGGCACATTCCTGAGAAAAGTAAAGATGAAACCTCTCAAGAATTAGAAAAGCTTAGTTATCTGCTTTCCACAGTAATCTGCACTCCGCCCATACAAAAGATGGCAACATAAGAAAGTATAAAATAAGCATTTGCTGTGAAAGGGCACCTATTTAAGGACCAGTCTGCTCATTTGTAAGAGAGCTGGTGAGCTCCATCTCATGCTTCTGTACTTTTCTATATTGCACACATTCCTACAACAAGACAGAATTAGTATATTTGGCAAAAGGTTGCTCCTCTTTTATAGTCTAATAAAAATGGAACTCTTAACTTGCATTTGACAAAGTTAACTTAGCAGGGGAAACTTTTCCCTTCCTAGTTTCTTGTGGTAGACTGATTGCACTATTAATCCTAATTCTATACTTTTTCTATTACATGAGTTTTGAGTTCCTCCCAGGAAGTAAAGCACATTTCCACACCCAATGTGATTTGCTTTGGCCAGAAGAATGAGGTAGACATTGTGGTGTCCAGTCCCAAACCTAGGCCTCAAGAGGCCTTGCATGCTTCCAATCACTCTCTTGTGTCTCTTCCATCATCATAAGAAGAACATCGTGGGGCTAGCTGCTGGTCATAAGAAGAAGACAACAGAGACACAGGGAGCAGAGCCACTCCTAACCAACTGTAGACAACAATGTGAACTCACCCAAGAGTGGCAAACTGCCTATCAGGTCTCAGCCTAGGGAAGTTGACTTTCAGAATCATGAAAAAATAATAAATAATTACTGTTTTAAGCCACTGAATTTTGTTACACAGCAACACCTAACTGATATATTCCTCCAACACTTTTTTGGTCATTTCTCCTTTCTATTTGCATGTTCTTCCTGATCATTTTTCACGCTCATGATCCATAGAAGTGTATCAACAATATAAGAAGTATTTCGTTAGACGAGGAGTTCCAGTTTCATTTTAGGTTTGAAAATCTTTCCTACTCTCGAAAGACCTTTTTAATAAACATGATTACATCTTACTCAGCTATAACTTTAATGAAGTAAATTAATCTCAGTAACATTAGATTATTCAAGGAGAAATGACCACATCATGTACAACGTTTGAATTATTAAATGTTTAATATTCTCATTTCATGGAGCTACATTGTCAACCTTTACAAAAATCTTTTATAGATACAATTTACAGTTAGATGAACTATCTTTGGAGAAGCCAAGTGAATACACTTTACATTGGATTTAAAATAGGATTGCATCTAGAAGAACTAGCCAATCAATGAGAATGGGACTGGCAAAAATGTAAAGAGAAAAATCAATAAGGGCTAAAGGTGGATAACATCTACAAAGGCAGCATAAAGACTTCCACAGATATAATCCCCAGCAAAAGATCCATAACTGCCCCCTGCAAAAAAGAATTATTTTTAATACCATTCAAACTTCTTAGAATTTTCCCTAAGGGCATACATTTGTTAAAGAAAATCTCAGCAACAAGAATGAGAGTCTGTAGCATTTGAACCACAATCTGCTCCATCTCTACCTCCCAGCTCAGTGTGATGGGAAAATCCTCTCTGAGTGGGAGCAGCCATGAATACAAGGCTCTTTTTCCTATCAAATTCCCAGCCAAGGGTTACAGTATCTTCCCAGGAGAGTCAGGCCACCAGCAGTTTTTATCTCTACACCCTTAACTCAATGTTGCAGATGCCCAGTTGCAGGCAAAACAGTAGAGGGGTATGAGTCTCTCTTCTTTCACCCAACACATTCATACCCTAGGTATAGCAGGACAAGAATATTATTCCAGTTCACTCACAGGTCAAAGGCTGCATGCCAGGAGAGGTAGGCTTTGAAGACCCAGAGGCATGGCCCATGCCCAGCATGCTGCTAGTAAATCAGGGCTGTCGCTGTTTGAAAAGCAGGCCACTATTTCCTCCCTGAAGTCAGTGGCAGTGGTGCAGAGGTTTTGCCCAGGAGAGAGGCAAACATATTTGTGGATATAAGAATGAAGAGTTCCCAATTGCTCCTTAAGGGAACTGACTTTACTAGGAATACAAAGAGTAAGGACTTAAGGTTTAAGGGTACTATAAAAAACAAAGGGATTCTGGTGGTAAGCAATTAAGAGTATGTTGTGGTTCCACAGATCAACTAGCTAAACCATATATCAGTTAGAAGTTTACCAAAGAGAACAAGGGAAAGATGCAGTTAGAAATAGCCTTCCTGGTGTCAAAAACAAACCTTAAAGAGAACCTCAAAAATTTCCCTTTCAAAGGGGCCCAAATTTCAGAGTAGATAAATGCTATGCTCACCTCCTCCCACTACCACATTAAAATACAACTAATTATATAGATATACAATTATTATATTTACTATTGATTTCAGAAAGGAAGGGAGATGGCGAGATAGAAACATCAATGATGACAGAGAATCATTGATTGGATGCCTCCTTCATGCCCCATACTGGGGATTGAGCCTGCAACCTGGGCATGTACCCTGACTGGGAATTGAACTGTGACCTCTTAGTTCATAGGTTGATGCTCAATCACTGAACCACGCTGGCTGGGCATAAATACAACTAATTATAGAATAAACACCCCTGAGAACAACCTGAAGATTAGCTGAACAGAAATCCTATAACCAAGAATATAAAGAAGAAGCCACTTTGAGGCTGGTAGGAGGGGCAGAGACTGGAAAATGGCTGGTCCCACACCCACGTGTGGTAGTTGAGAATTGGGAGGGCTATCTTGACTGCAGAGGTCCCCCTAAGGACCACACTAGCTCCACACTAGACTCCACAGCCCAGACCACTAGTGATGAGAAAAGGACTCCCGACACAGGTGACTGTGAAAATCAGCAGGGATTCCCTCCAAGTGAGACAGAGAACTGCTGGAGCACCAGTTGCTCCTCTTAAAGGGCCTGACCCAGACTTACTTGCTGACAGACGCACTCGCTCTGAGTTCCAGTGCTGGACAGGAGTTTGAAAATCACCAGGACTACATGGGGAGGAACTGAAGGGGCAGCTTTGTCAGCCATTTTGTTCCTTTGCTAAGCCCTCCCCAAACCAGCCATTGGAGTACAGGAGAGCCCAAATCTGAGTATCCATCAAACTCTCCCCATACTGGTGATTCCCTGAGAACCAGCCCCACCAAACTAGTGCACAGGCTGGAACATCATTCAATGCCTATTACTTGCAAGTGTCTGGCCTCAGCCCACACTGTGAACTTCCCTAAACCCTGAAAGGTCCACAAACCTTAAACAAGCAATGGATGGCATCTGCATGCCCTGTACCTCTTACTAAGTGACCCCTAGCCCAGCACTAGTGGCAGCCGACCTCAGTTCATAGCATAGCCTCTCCCAGGTGACTCCACACATAGCACAAGAAGCTGCCAACCATAAGTCACATTATAGCTCCTACCAGGTGGCTCTAGGCCTACCACAGGTAGCAGCTGACCTGGGCCTGCACTGGAACTATTCCCAAGAGGCCCAAGAAACAACACAACTGCCTTCAGACCACACCAGAAAACCACCCCATTAGCTCCACAAACAACACACCCAAATGGTGGATACAACAGACATCAGAGCTCCACTACAGCAAATCCCACTCCATGGATTCAGCCCAACACAACAGCTCAGCTTCTGTATTCATGACAAGACCTCACAGCCATTAGGCCTAAGGGTCATTCCACCCACTCACATGCCAACAGCAATCAAGATTCAACTTCAACAGGAGGGTACACACAGCCCACACAAGGGACACATCTACAACACCCAGTTCAGGTGTCCAGGGAGACTTTTCCATTGGGTCCCATAGGACACCTACTACATATGGCCACCCTGCAAAGACTAGAAGCTGTAGCAGATCTGTCTAATTCATACAAACAAACACAGAGAGGCAACCAAAATGAGAAGACAAAGAAACATGTCCCAAATGAAATAACAGACAAAACCCCAAAAAAGGAACTAAAAAAAAAAATGGTGAAAATCAATCTATCAGATTCAGAGTTCAAAACACTGGTTATAAGGATGCTCAATAAACTTAGGGGAAGAATATATGATCTCAGGGAGAACTTTAACAACAAGATTTAAAAACCCAACACACACACACACACACACACACATTAAAAATGGAGATAGAAAACAAACAAAAAGAGCCAGTAAGAAATGAAGAATATAAGAGAAATAAAGACTACATTCAAAGAAATGAACAGATTAAATGAAGCAGAGAACTGACTCAGTGATTTGGATGACAAGGTAGTAGAAAACAGCCAACTGGAACAGCAAAAAAAAAATGAATTTTCAAAAAATGTTTAAGGGGTCTCTGGGATAACATTAAGGATAATATTCACAGCATAAGGATAACAGAAAGAGAAAAGAGAGAGCAAGGGATTGAAAACCTATGTGAAGATATAATAACTGAAAACTTCCCTAACCTGAAGAAGGAAATAGACATACAAGTCCAGAAAGCACAGGGATCCCAAATAAGATGAATCCAAAGAGGCCCATACCAAGACACATGATAATTAAAATGTCAGATGTTAAAGACAAAGAGAAAATCTTAAAAGCAACAAGAGAATCACACTTAGTTACCTACAAGGCAGCTCCCATAAGACCATCAACTGATTTATCTACAGAAACTTTGCAGGCCAGAAGGGATTGGCATGAAATATTCAAGATTATGAAAAGCAAGGACCTACAACCAAGATTACTCTGCCCAGTGAGACTATTATTCAGAATTGAGGGAGAAATAAAGAGCTTCTGAGACCAGAAACAGCTAAAGGGGTTTATCACCACCAGACTGGTATTATAAGAAATGTTACAGGGACTGAAGAAGAAGAAGAAGAAGAAGAAGAAGAAGAAGAAGAAGAAGAAGAAGAAGAAACGGAAAAAGATAAAAACTATGAATAATAAAATGATAATAACTACATACCTATAAATGTAAATGAATTAAATGCTGCAATCAAAAGTCATAGGGTGGCTGAGTGAATAAGAAAACAATACTCACACATATGAAGCCTTCAGGAGACCCACTTCAGAATGAAAGATACAGAGACTGAAAGTGAAGGAATGGAAAAAATATTTTATAAAAATGAAAACAAAGCTGGGGTATCAATAGACTTTGAAACAAAGGCTAAGAAGCAAATAAGGATCCAGCAATTCCACTTCTGAGTATTTATCTGAGAAAACCCCCAAATACTAATTTTTGGAATAGACATACAAGTCCATAAAGCACAGAGATCCCCAATGGGGGGTGTGCAGGAGGCAGCCAATCAATGATTCTCTCTCATCATTGATGATTCTATCTCTCTCTCCCTCTCCCTTACTCTC
>NW_005370660.1:2092198-2100538 GCF_000412655.1 Myotis brandtii
ATAGATATATAAGAAAAGACATAGGCATCCCTAAGTTCATTGCAGCATTATTTACAATAACCAAGATAGAGAAGCAACCTAAGTGTTCATTGATAGATGACTAGTTGAAGAAGTGGTTACATATATGCAATGGAATATTACTCAGCCCTAAAAAAGAGTGGAATCGTGCCATTTACAACAACATGAATGGCCCTGGAGGGTATTATGCTAAGTAAAATAAGTCAGTCAGAGAAAGACAAATATCATATGATTTCATTGATATGTGGAACCTAAAGAAACAAGATAAACAAACAAACAAAACAAAAATACAGTCATAGACACAGAGAACAAATTGATGGTTGTCAGATGGGAGGGAGCTTGGGAGCTGGGTAAAAAAGGTGAAGAGATTAAGGAGTACAAATTGGTGGCTACAAAATAGTCACAAGGTTGTAAAGTACAGCATAGGAAATATAGTTAATAATATTAATCATGTATGATGTTAACAGAATACTAAACTTCAGGGTGATTACTTTATAAGATCTATATATGTCTAATCACTATGCTGTACACCTAACACTAATATAATATTGAATGTCAACTATAATTAAAAAATTAAAAAATATATAAAATCTAAAGAAAAGGAGGTATAAGTTTAATTTGTTCAGACTATAGAGCAATTTATGCCCCAAGGCATTGTCCAAAAAAGAGCACATTCTGTAGGGCCTAACAGTTAGGTGTGCTGCTAACATAGGCAAACAGATTAACAGAAAGATAACAGAAAGACACAAATAGTACCCTGGATGAAGAAAAAGACTTCATTAAAATAGTTCAACAAAGAAGCAAGCAACTAAATAAGCTTCATAGATTGGGGGAAAGAGGGTGAATTTTTATACACAAATGCTACAATAATATTATCTACAATGTTTTGTTTTCAACAAAATATATCAGACATACAAAGAAACAGGAAAGTGACCCATACAAGAAAAACTAAAAAGAGCAGGCAACTGAAAGTGCCTTGAAAAGGGCGCACATGTCAATGTAGAAAAAACAAAGAGACTTTAACACAACTGTCATGAGGCAAAGAGGTAATGAAAGGTGTGATGACAACGTCTCATTAAATCGAAAATAGCACTTAAGAGAACCAAATGGAAAACTTTAAAGATCAAATGGAAATTCTGAAATTGAAAAGTTACAATAACTGAAATATTCACTAAAGGGCTCAACAGTAGATTTGCTCTGGAAGAAACAATCAGCAAACTTGAAGATAGATCAGTAGAAATTATGTAATCTGAAGAACAGAGAGAAAATGGAATGAAAAATATAAACAGAGCCTTAGAGAAATGTGAAATGCCATTAAGCACATCAGCATATACATAATGGGAGTGCCAGGGGAAGAGAGAGAAACCAGCAGAAAAAAAATTTTTTGAAGAAATAATGGCTTACAAATTTTTGAATTTGATTTTAAAAATACACATCTAAAAAAATAATAATAATACACATCTAAGAAGCTTATTAAACTCCAAGTAAGTTAAAGGCAAAGAGATCCACATCCAAACATGTCATAGTAAAAATGTTGAAAGACAAAAACAAAGAGAAAATCTTGAGAGCTTCAAGAGAAAGAAACAAAACAAGAAAACTACCATAAAATTAACATCTGGCATCACATGAGAAACAGTGAAGGCCAAAAATTGGTGAGGTGGCATTTTCAAAGTGTTGAAAGGGAAAAAACAAAACAAAACAAAAAACTGTGAACCAAGAAACTAAGATTTTCATACTATGCAAAACCTTTTTCAAAATTAATAAAAATAGACATTCCCAAACAGAAAATTAAATGCTAGCAGACCAAGCTTATAACAAATATATATAAAGGAAGTTCTTTAGGCTAAAGTAACTAATCCAACACAGTAATTCAAAGTGGTTATATTGCTATCAGATAATGTAAACTTGAAACAAAAATGTCACTAGAGATAAAAGAGGACATTTTATAATGACACCAGGGTCAAACCAGTAGAAAGGTATAACCGTTACAAATATATATGCTATCTAACAACAGAACCCCAAAATACATGAAGCAAAAACTGACAGAATTGAGGGGGAAAATATACCAACATTAATAGTTGAAGATTACAGTACCAAAATTTCAATAATGAGTAGAACAACAAGGCAAAGAACAACAAAGAAAGAGGACTCAAACGATAGTATAATTCAACTAACCTAACAGATATCTACACAGAACTCTATCAACAACAGCAGAATACACATTCTTTATAAGTGCCCATGAAACATTCTCTAGCATAGACTATATGCTAGGCAATTAAACAAACCTTAATAAATTTTAAAAGATTAAAATAATTTCAAGTATATTCTCCAACTGATGTAAAATGAAATTAGGAATCAATAATAAATAGAAATTGAATAAATTCATAAATATGTGGAAATTAAACAGTGCACATTTACTATCCAATACAATTGGTCAAGGAAGGTATTACAAGTAAAATTTAAAAATACTTTGAGATAAATAAAAATTAAGGCCCAGCATGCCAAACTTATGAAGTGTATTAACATCTGACATCACATGAGAAACAGTGCTTAGAAGAAAATATACAGCCATAAATGCCTATATTTTTTTATGGTCTAAAAACAATAACTGGATCTTCCTTTAAAAGACACTGGAAAAAAGAGCAAGTTGGATGTAAAGCAAACAGAAGTAAGAAATTAATGAAATAGAAAAGAAGAAAATAGGGAAAATTAATAAAACAAAACTTGGTTCTTTGAAAAGATCAACAACATTAACAAACTTTTAGGCTGGCCAGGAAAAAAAGAACATTCAAATTACTAAAATGAAGAATGAAAGAGGGAACATCACTAGCAATCTTACAGAAATAACAAGTGTAATAGAAATTATAAAATTATATGTCAACAAATTAAATAGTAAAAATTGACAAATCCCTAGAAAGATATGTTATTGAAACTCCCTGAGAAGATTTAGAAAATATGAATAGACTTATAACAAAAATAATTAAATTAGTAAACAAAAAAAAAAACTTTCTACAAGATATCCCAAGCCCAAGTAGCTTCACTGATGAATTCTACCAAACATTTAAAGAAGAATTGACAACAATTTTTTTACAAACTTATGTAAAAAATAGAAGAGGAGGAAACAATTCCCAACACACTCTATAAGACCAGTCTTACACTGACACAAAAACCAGATAAAAATACTGCAAGTAAAAAAGTCTACAGCCTGGCTGGCACGGCTCAGTGGTTGAGATCAACCCATGAACCTGGAGGTCACGGTTCGATTTCCAGGTCAGGACACATACCCATGTAGCGGGCTGAATCCTCAGTGTGGGGCATGCAGAAGGCAGCTGATCAATGATTCTTTCTCATCATTGATGTTTCTATCTCTCTCTTCCTCTCTGAAATCAATAAAAATATATTTTAAAAAAAGAAAACTACAGATCTATCTCTTGTGAATACAGATGCAAATTTCTCAACAAAATACTAGCAAACTGAAACCTGAAATGAAACTAATTACATACTATGACCAAGTGGAATTTGTTCTAAGAATGTAAGGTTTGTTTAATATTCAGAAATCAGTCAATATAATAAAATATATGAGTATAATATAGGACAAAAATGAAATGATTATGTTCATAGACACAGAAAAAGCATTTGACAAAATCCAATAGTTTTTATGATTTAAAAAAAAAACACTCAACCAAGAAAAAAGAAAACTCTCTCAACCTGATAAATAATATTTGTGAAAAATATAGAACTAACATCATACTTAATGGTGAAAGACTGAAAGTTTTATCCTACATTCAGGAATAAAACAAGGATGGCTACTCTTGTTATTTCTATTCAATATTTTACCAGGGTTCTAGCTAGGGCAATTAGATAAGAAAAAGAAATAGCCCGACCGGTTTGGCTCAGTGGATAGAGCGTTGGCCTGCGGACTCAAGGGTCCCGGGTTTGATTCCGGTCAGGGGCATTTACATTGGTTGCGGGCACATCCCCAGTGGGGGGTGTGCAGGAGGCAGCTGATCGATGTTTCTCTCTCATCTGTGTTTCTAACTCTCTCTCCCTCTCCCTTCCTCTCTGTAAAAATCAATAAAATGTATTTTTTTAAAAAAGAAAAAGAAATAAAAATCATCCAAATTTGAAATGAAGTAAACTATTTCTATGTACTGATGATATGATACTTTATTTTTAAAATCTTAAGAAATCCACTGTAAAACAATTATAACTAATTAACAATTTCATTAAGGTTGTAGGATAAAGGATCAATATAAAAAATTAGATTTTTATATCTAGTAGTGAATCACCTTAGAGTGAAATTAAGAAAACAATTTCATTTATAATAGCATCAGAAGAAGAAAATTCTTTGAAACAAATCTAACCAAGTACTAGTAAATGCAAAACTTATGCTGTAAAAACTACAAAACATTGCTGATTGAAATTAACAAAAACATAAATAAATGTAAAAACATCCCACATTCACAGATCAGACTTAATGTTGCCAAGATATCTATATTCACCAAATTGATCTACAGATTCAAGTCAATCCTAAAATTTATATGGAAAGTTCAAGGGACCCAAAATAGAAAAAAAGAAAAATCTTGAGTGAGAAGAACAATTTGGAGGGCACACACTTCCCAGTTACAAAATGTACTACAAAGCTATAGTGATAAAGTAATCAAACAAGTGTGGTACCAGAACAATGTTAGACATATAGATCAATGGAATAGATTAAGGGTGCAGAAAAAAAAAGCTCATATTTACAGTCAACAGATTTTCAACAAGGGTACTAAGACAATTCAATGAGGAAAAATAGTGTTTTCAACAAATGGTGCTGGGACAACTGGATATTCACACACACACACACACACACACACACGTCAGAACTCTTCCTAAAACATACACAAAATTAACTCAAAAATGCATCATAGATATAAATGTAAAGGAAAAAACTTTTAGAAGAAAATATGACAGTAAATCTTTCTGAGTCTGCATTACTGCAGGCTTCCTAGGCTGGTTGCTACAGGCTGTGGATCAGAGTTTAATTTTTATACATGGTCTGGTGATTGTCAATTGGTATACTCAGTCTCTCAGAATCAAACACTAGCTATAAAATTTCCAGTAATTTATTCAATCTTTCTTAGCCTCAGCATTCATTTGTAAAATTTAATTAGTAGTTGCCTCTACTGCATACAGTAATAATTTTTAGTCCATACTAAATATTTTCTGAACTGAAAAAAATAGGTCCAAAAGTGCTCATCCATCAGCTATTTATGAGGAATAGAATGAGCCTTTTACATTGCGGATATACTGAAATAGAAGAAAAAAGCACTTCGCACCATGCCCTACACAAAGTAGGCAGGTTTGTTAGATTATTTTTCCTTTCCTTGGTTTTTCACTGTAGGATCATCCTCGTCACCTCGTTTTGGTAGTGTGCATACTAAGCAATAAAATACAATTATACATGGTAAGAAACATTGCAATGCTATATAAGGGCAAAGAGACACTTTTCCCCTTTCAGCGTGTATGGGTTTACTAAAGAAGCCTAGGTCACTTTGCTGCTAACGCCCTGAGAGTTAGTGGCAGTCCTGAATCAGTTTCTCTATTCACTGAATCACAACTTCCTTCCAGGTTTCAATCCTCTTAAAGGTGAGTCTATTGAGCCTAAAGTGTTAATACTTGGCTTAGCATTGAAAAAAAGTCTTTATTGTTCTGTTTTGTCTACCAAAGGATACACACAATTGGATGAGCAGGGTGCTTTCTACATTACAGATTCCATTTGGTACAACTTAGTCCTCATCTCTCCTTTCAAGATCAATGTTGTTTATGGAGAATTAGCTTGGATGGTGTGAATGGTTTCTTAGTTTCTCTTTTCTCCATATTAACATATGTACACCACACCCAAAAGATGGCAACAGCTAATATGTGAGCAGACACAACAACAGTAGAGTTTGGAAAAGAAGTCGAAGTCACCCTGGCAGGGCATGTGGTATACATTCCAAGCCCTGTAGGGATCAGCCCACTCTCACCCCAGTATATTGCTCAACTTTGTCACAGAAGACACTTTACTTCTGCAATCCAGATGCCTCCCTATAATGTGACCGGGAGCTATAAACCCACAGTTACATAAAATTAATTCTGGGATATTCAAGTAAATAGGAGTTACATCGCTTACCTGGGTGTGGGTGCAGCTTTCTAATACAAGAGGAGAATCGGTACACACACTAAGACCAAAAGATTCTAAGTTGCATGTGGCAACCATTCCAGTAAAAGCCATGGAAGTGTAATAAAGCAAGAATTCTATATAAGTTTATTAATTTTAATACTTTCTATTAGTAGTCTGAATTTTTGGGAGACTTAACTAGCTTTTTTTGGAATACACTTGGGACATATGAAAGAAACCTTTCTTGCTTTCTATATCCATTTATTTATTTTTAGTTAGTAATCATTTATAAATGTTAGTGCATAGCAGATAAAACATGCAGCATTTAAATTTTAGTCTGAAGTATTAAAGTGGACTGATTACCAGTGCACAAAACATGGAACTTCGCAGTCCTTTTTAGTATCGTCACCTCCAATCTACTTTTTTTCTTTAAATCCTCACCTGGGGATATGCTTTTCCTTTGATGAGAGAGAGAGAGAGAGAGAGAGAGAGAGAGAGAGAGAGAGAGAAATATAGATTTGAGAGTTGCCTCCTGTACACTCTTTGACCAAGGACTGAGCCCACAACCTAGGGACTACACTCCAACCAACTGATCCACACCAGCAGCCAGGGTACCTCTAATCTACTTTTAATTAAGGGATTTAACATATTTCTATTAAATATATAATACAAATATATTTCTCATAAATTGCTGGCATTTTACAAGTACTACTGGAAATACATTTTTCTGGGGCAGCTCAGCAAAGATTTTTAAGGCCTATAAATTATTATCATCATCTAAGCCAAAATATCTTTGAACTCAAAATGCCTGCCTGTCCAGCAGAATATAGACTAAAATCATTAAAGCTGGAGGTGATTCTAGAACCAGCCTGGCTCTAGGCAAAATTCTGACATGAGACAAATTGTATTTTCCCAAAGGTATCTTACTTTCCCACTACGCATATACTGATTCATTTTTTTCTAGACTTATCATAGACTCACCTATTCATAGAACTTTATGTGAGGGAATACACTTTTAATTGCATCATAAACACCCACCATGGTAATTCACTCTGTAAGCATATCTATATAACATCAGCTATCACCTCAGTTTAATTGGTTGAGTATTGATAGTTCATATAAACAAATGACTCATTAATAAGTTCTTATTGGTTGAAGTCACTCATGGCCCAATTAGGACAAACAACATCTATCTATAATACACATTCTCAAAAATGCAACAATTGCTAACCTTTACTGAGGTCTTACTATGAGCCAGGCACTCTGTGAATGTTTTTTATACATTATACTAAAAGCCCAGTGCGTGAAATCGCACAAGACCCCAGACCGGCTGCGCTGGCGGGACCCCAGACCCACCACGCCGCAAGATTAAGACCCACTGCGCTGCGAGACCCATCAATGCACCTCCTGGTGACAGGTCATTTGGTTGTTACAGCATTACAGCATTATGGCCACTGGCCTTTTATAATATAGACTAGAGGCCCGTTGCAGGAAGATTCCTGCAAGAATAGAGCTTCCTGCGGCTAGAGCAAAGCAGAGAAGGGAGCGAAGCCCGCCTCAGCGGGCTTCACTCCCACTCCCAGCCGCTGTGGCTGCGTTTCCCCTCCCACTCCCAGCCACTGCGGCTGGGTTTGCTCTCCCGCTCCCAGCCGCTGTGGCTGGGTTTGCTCTCCCGCCTCCTGCCTCCGCAGCCTTGGCTCCATTTCTGTCTCTGCTGCCTTTACTTAGCTCCCTTCTGTAGCGCTTCGCTTCCATGTTGTCTTCAGTCTTCGCTCCCAGCCAGTATATGCAAATTAACCACCATCTTTGTTGGCGGTTAATTTGCATATCGTGCTGATTAGCCAATGGGAGGCATAGCGAAGGTACAGTCAATTACCATGTTTGTCTATTATTAGATAGAACTAGAGGCCTGTTGCATGAAGAGATTTGTGCAATAGGCCTTCCCTTCCCCTGGCTGCCGGCACCAGTTTTCCTCCGGCACCCGAGACCCAGGCCTTCACTGCTCTGGCCGGAGCCTTCAGTCTTCGCTCCACCACTTCGTGCCTACATATGCAAATTAACCGCCATCTTTGTTGGGTTAATTTGCATACTCTCCTGATTGGCTGGTGAGCATAGCGGAAGGATGGTCAATTTACATGTTTGTCTATTATTAGGTAAGACTAGAGGCCCGGTGCACA
>NW_005370660.1:2101949-2134313 GCF_000412655.1 Myotis brandtii
TCGCCATCACTGGAGCAAGCAAGCCTCCCTGTTCACTTCAGTGCATGGCTGCCGGCCGCCTTCTTGGCTGGAGGTTAATTTGCATAAGGATATGCTGATTAGCCAATGGGAAGGGTAGCGGTCTTACGCTAATTACCATGTTTCTCTTTTATTAGTGTAGATGAGTTAATCTTCACAATAACTGTATGATATTGGTGCCACTGTTATCTTTATATAGAAGTAACTAAGTCACAGAGAGGTTAAGTGGATTCAATATCACATAGCTAATAAGTGTCAGATGGTCTTTGAAACTAAGCATCAAATCATAGCACCTTTTATTATTTACCATTGAATATTCTCCTTTTATGGGAGTTGTGATAGCCATTCTTATTATATTAATTTTCTTAATTTCTAATTTACATAGTATATGAAAGTTTTCATTTGTTCTAACTAATAACCTAACTGTACAATTTAACATAACTTGAAGATAAAATATCCCTAACATACAACATATCCCTCTGAAAAATTTCATGCATATTTGCATTGTGGTTTTTGCAAAATCCACACTTGTGTGAACAAAGCAGGAATCTGCTAATATGCAAAGACTGAATGTTTTGAATCTCTGAGTTCAGCTGGGGGGCATATTTACTGTGGCCCAGTACCAGATGTGAGGTCTAGCCAAGGGTTAGTCATTTGAGTCTCAATACAGTTGCTTAGTTTACCATAGAGTACAGCTACCTGATTTCATATCTTTGAAACTAAGGACAGTAGCTGTAAGTACACTTAAATCAGTCTTCTTTATAAAATCAAAAGAATTAAAATAAAAATAATTTTATACAGTAATTTTTCTACCAATTAAACACAATCAGGAAAGTAATTTTTCCCCATTAAAATAAAAAGTTATTTGTAGCAGCCCTGGCCAGTGCTGCTCAGTTAGTTGGATTTTGTCCCATGTGCCAGTTTGATTCCTGGTCAAAGGCATATATACCTGGGTTGCAGGTTGATCCCTGGCCCCAGTGGGGACACATGCAGGAGGCAACAAATCTATGTGTCTCTCTCACATTGATGTCTCCTTCTCTCTCTCCTTCTCTCGACCACCCTCTCTCCCTCCCTCCCTTCCACGCTCTCTAAAAAATCAATGGAAAAAATATTTTCAGGTGAGGATTAAAAAAAAAAAGTTATTCCATAATGGTTGAAAGTCCAAAGTGACTGAATTCAAACTCCAGCAACTCCATGGATCTTGGGCACATACTTAAAATTTCTGAGCTTCAGTTTCCTCATTGGAAAACTGCAAGTTATTTGAGAGTTAGAATTGTTATAGGAATTGAATTAATGAATGTAGAGTTCTTCCAACAGTGGGTCATGTGATCCTGTTTTCTAAAAAATATATATTCAGTTTTGTGTATGGTGTAAGTTAGTGGTCTAGTTTCATTTTCTTGCATGTATCTGTCCAATTTTCCCAACACCATTTATTGAAGAGACTGTCTTGACTCCATTGTATGCTCTTGCCTCCTTTGTCAAATATTAAGTGAGCAATAGAATACAAAATTAAATAGCTCTGTTACTAAGGTGCAACTCTAATTTAAAGGCTATGTCTAATGTATGTAGAAACAAAAAAATCACAAACCCTAATAAAAATATTAATTCAGACTAGAATTAACAATTTCTATTAAAATCTGTAGGTATATAATTGATGGAGAACTGGACATTCTATATTCCTGAGAAACCACACAGATTACATTCAGGATTTCATAACTTAAGCAAAGGGTAAAATGTAGCATCATGGATGATAGAATCAATGGAATATTGGGCATACAATAGCACTTAGTCTACCTAAATTTTTAAATTGATCTTTTATCATCAAGTTTTAAGATATGACTTATACTTTATATGTAATAAAGAAAGTAAATGAACAAAATAAATTATATCACAATGAAGTAATTAGGAAACTCCTGAAAGTGAGACATTCTGGCCTGGTCATTTCAACTAAACAGTGAAGCAAGGTTCTGTGTAAGACTAGACAACATTTCAGGGACCAAATCAGATGCAGTGCATGGTCCAGATGAGAAATGAGTTTGAATGTCAGAAAGGATTTTTTGGGGTCAATTTTGGAAATATGAATAATTTTGGGCATTAGATTACATGAGAATAACTGGTGAAAATTCTTGATTAAAAAAGTAGGCCACAGAACATTATGAAAATATGATCCCATTATGGGCTGCACAAAAACACACACAGAGAGAGGTTTGGAAGGACATGATTGCTAAGGCTAGCACTTCCAGTACTATGTCGAATAAGAGTGGTGAAAGTGGGCATCCCTGTTTTGTTCCTGTTC
Organism: Myotis brandtii; assembly: GCF_000412655.1. Taxonomy (NCBI): domain Eukaryota; kingdom Metazoa; phylum Chordata; class Mammalia; order Chiroptera; family Vespertilionidae; genus Myotis; species Myotis brandtii. The sequence goes on from NW_005370660.1 coordinate 2,104,264, forward strand.
TTAGGGAAATGGTTTTAGTGTTTGCTCATTGAGTATGATGTTGGCTGTATCAGTAGGTTTGTCATATAAGGCTTTTATTATGTTGAGGTATGATACCTCTATTCCCACTTTGCTGAGAGTTTTTATCAGGAAAGGGTGTTGGATTTTGTCAAATGCTTTTTCTGCATCAATTGATATGATTATGTGATTTTTGTCTCTCAATTTATTTATGTGATGTACCACGTTTATTGATTTGCGGATATTGTACCAGCCTTGCAATCCCTGAAATAAATCCCACTTGGTCATGCTTTATGATCTTTCCAATGTAATGCTGGATCCAATTTGCTAGAATTTTGTTGAGAATTTTAGCATCTATGTTCATGATGGATATTGACCTGTAATTCTTTCTTTGTAGTCTCTTTATCTGGTTTGGGGATTAGGATAATGCTGGCTTCATAGAAAGAGCTTGGAAGTATGCCTTCCTCTTGAATTTTTTGGAATAGCCTGAGAAGGATAGGTTTTAGTTCTTCTTTGAATTTTTGGTAAAACTCCCCTGTAAAGCTGTCTGGTCCAGGACTTTAGTTCACTGGAAGTTTTTTGGTTACTGTTTCAATTTTATCGATAGTAATTGGCCTAATCAGGTGTTTTGATTCTTCCTGATTGAGTTTTGGAAGCTTGTATTTTTATAAGAATACTAGAAACCCGGTGCACAAAAATTTGTGCACTGGGAGGGGGTAGTTCCTCAGCCTGGCCTGCCCCCCTCACAGTCCGGGAGCCCTCAGGGGATGTCCTCTGTGGGACGCAACTGGGCCAATCAGGGAAAGGTGCCACCCCCATCACACTGCTGCTGCTGCCACTGCTGACTACCGCGGCTGCAAGGCCTGAACTCCAGGCCTTGCAGCTGCCGGGTTCATGGCTGCCTGAGCCACGGGCCTCGCAGCCACTGGGACTCACAGCTGCCTGAGCCGTGTGCACGGGCCTCGCAACCACCGGGGCTCATGGCTCACTGGTCCCCGGGCTTTGCAGCCACCAGGGCTCACAGCTCACTGAGCCCTGGGCCTCGCAGCCTCCAGGGCTCACAGCTGCTTGAGCCCTAAGTGTTGTAGGTGCCCCACCACGCCACAAGAGCTGCCCTGCCCCACCAAGCCAGGAGAGCTGCTGTGTCCACCCCGCTGCCGCAAGCTGCTGCTTGCAGGCTGGGGGGAGGGCCTGAGAGGTTCTCAATTCACCTCATGGTGACCAGTTGTTTGGTTGTCCTGGTCATCATGGACACTGGCATTTTATATATATAGATGTCCATTTCGTCAAGGTTGTCCAGTTTGTTGGAGTAGAGTTGTTTGTAGTATTTTTTTTTACAATCCTTTGTATTTCTGTGGGGTTGGTTGTTACTTCACCTCTTTCATTTCTGATTTTGTTTATTTGGGTCCTCTCTCTTTGTTTCTTGGTGAGCCTGGATAGAGGTTCATCAATCTTGTTTATGCTTTCAAAGAATCAGCTTTTGGTTTTATTGATCTTTTGCATTATTTTTTTTTGTCTCTATGTCATTTATTTCTGCTCTGATCTTGATTATTTCCTTCCTTCTGCTTACTCTGGGCTTTTCTTATTGCTCTATATCCATTCTTTAAGTTTCAGAGTTAGATAATTTACTACCATTTTTTCTTGTTTTTTGAGATAGGCCTATAGAGCTATGAACTTCGCTCTCAGGACTGCTTTCACTGTGTCCCATAGATTTTGAATTGTTGTGTTTTCATTGTCATTTGTTTCCAGGATGCTTTTTATTTCTTCTTTTATCTCTTTGGTAACTCAATCATTGTTTAATAGCATGCTATTTATCCTCCAAGTGTTTGATTTCCTTTTCATTGTTTTTATTGTAGTTGATTTCTCAAAATGGATAAAGGACTTAAACATAAGACTGGAAACCATAAAAATCTTAGAAGAATCCATAGGCAGCAAAATACCAGACATATGTCATAGTAATATCTTTACCAATACAGCTCCTAGGACAATGGAAACTAAAGAGAAAATAAACAAATGGGACTACATCAAAATAAAACCTTCTGCACAGCAAAAGAAACCATCAACAAAACAACAAGAAAGCCCACTGCATGGGAGAACATATTTTTTCAATATTATCTCCAATAAGGGCTTAATCTCCAAAATGTATAGAGAACTCATACAACTTAACAAAAGGAAGATAAACAATTCAATCAAAAAGTGGGCACAGGACCTAAATAGACACTTTTCGAAAGAGGACATACAGAAGGCCAAGAGACATATGAAAACATGCTCAAAGTTACTAATCATCCTAGAGATGCAAATAAAAATGACAATAAGGTACCATCTCACACCTGTCAGAATGGCTATCATCAACAAATCAACAAAGGACAAGTGCTGGCGAGGATGAAGAGAAAAAGGAACCCTCCTGATCAGGGTACATGCCCAGGTTGCAAGCTCAGTCCCCAGTGGGGAACATGCAGGAGACAGCAGATCAATGATTCTCTCTCATCATTGATGTTCCTGTCTCTCTCTCTCTCCTCTCTGAAATCAATAAAAACATATATTTAAAAAAGAAGAAAACTATTTGAAACCCAGGCTTACAGTCACAGTCGGTACTGACAAATCCCATCATAAGGATATTTTGTGCCTCGTAAAAGGATATAAAGGAAAAAAAAAAGGATATAAAGGATGTGCTAGAGATAATATGAATAGTAACTAATAGCAGACATCTAAAAATTATAGTTATGTCCTAGCCAGTTTGACTCAGTAGATAGAGCGTCGGCCTGTGGACTGAAGGGTTCAAGGTTCGATTCCGATCAAGGGCACAAGCCCGGGTTGCGGGCTTGATCCTCAGTAGAGGGCATGCAAGAGGCAGTCGATCAATGATTCTCTCTCATCATTGATGTTTCTATCTCTCTCTCCCTCTCCCTTCCTCTCTGAAATCAATAAAAATTAAATATTTAAATTAAAAAATAATAAAAATATATATATTCATACTGCAAGACTTGTAAAGTTCTTTAGTGCCTTGATTTCTATTTCTCATTCTCTTTATTGGTTTTTCTCAGGGGGTAGAGATGATAGCTTCCCTAATAAAGAGAAGAAAAATAATGGCCAGATTTATTATTTATTAAATGAAAAGTACTATGGTTTTTTGAGAGCAAGTTTTACCTGTGACTTATGGATACAGGGGGGATTATGGAGTAACATTACAATCAGGCAGGGTAAACAAAAATGTGCCTTATGGGTACAGAGGTTGTAGAAGGGGGGCTGGAAATACTTCAGATATAAATTTTTGTTGCTGATATTATCAATTCAGTGCACCAGCACCTTTTTCAGAGTAAAACCAACTCATGAATATTCTGACATGTTATGTCCCCTCTCAACTAACACATTTAGAGCAAAGATGTTCACAGGCCAATGTGTTACCCAATCCAATCTATTCATCACCCAAAACATTAACTATATTTTATGATAGACAATAAATAGTAAGCTTTCCATTCTATTCCATTCAGCAACATCCAATGACCTATACACTTATGTGAAGGATTTCCATTTTAATGGGAAAGAGAAGGGAAATCTTAGGAATGAGAAAGATGTTTAAAGACAAATTTAAACCACCACCACAACACACTTACTTCACAAAGAAAGCAAAAACAGCACTAAGCTCCAGGTTTCTCTGTCCCCTGGGTTGCTCAGTCTATCCAAGATAGGTTGGGACTAGTGGCCGTACAAATCGCCAGCGTGGTCAGTTGAGTACAAGAGCACTCATTTTCCCAAGTTTCCCTATTCTAAAGAATTCATCAATCACTCACGGCAATGCAGCCAAGCATGCTGTTGGCTTGACCACACAGCCGTCTAACATCTCTTGCCCTTCACTCTTGGCTCACCCAGTTCTTGTTCTTGGCCACACAGAGGTTTTGGTCTGGCTGCTGACACTCAGTATATAATCCTGGAGGAAAGAGAGAAAAATCAAATAAAGATATGGTCAAACAAGATTATGCTAGTCATACCGTCCCAGCTCAATAACATATGCACAACCAAAGAAATATTTGGGCCTTGAAGTAATTTTAAATTATAACTTGATAAACAAACTAAATGTGAAAAACAAGTATCCAAATTCATAAATATGTAACTGTCTTTAGCTCACTTGATTTTGCAATGTTTTGCTAGATAAGAACCATTCTCCTCCTCTCTTTTGCTCCAGGGACTTCACTCCAATGGAAAGAAAACCTGCCGTTCAATGGTTATGAATTTCTAAATTAAACACGTGCTGTTTATCTATCCCCCAAAGAAACACTGCTCTGAAAGGCTAAATAATTACAAGATTCCTAAGCGCATATTCCTCTCCCTAGGTTCCCCTTCTACTGGGAAACACCCTGTGTTTGATCTAAGACAAAGCCAAGGTATTCTGCTTACCCTTCTCATCCCAAGGCAGCTGACTCCTTCGCCTTTGTACATACCTCTGTTAACTCACACATCAAGTTGTCCTGTCACTGCTTGTTCTTATGTCTGTTCCCCTCACTAGATAGTTGGTGTTTCAAAGTAAGAGACTATATATTACTCATCTTTGTACCACTCGTGCTCAGACATAAAAGATACTCAATGAATACTGTTGAATGAATGAATGAAGAAATCGGTAAATTGTTCAGCATGTATGTCAATGCTCTAATGGATTTCTTGAGAAAAAAATGAAAAAGAGGTACTGGCCAGTGTTTCTCAGTGGTTAGAGTGTTGGCCCTGAGCACTGAAGGTCTCAAGTTCTATTCCCATCAAGGTCACATACCGGGGTTTCGGGTTCACTCTCTGCCCCATTGGGGCTCATGCGGGAGGCAACCACTCAATGTATCTCTGTCACATCGATGTTTCTCTCTCTGTGTCTCTCCCCTTACTTTCCTCCCTTCCACTCTCTCTGAAAAGCAATGGAAAAAATATCCTCAAGTGAGGGGGAGAAAAAAGAATGGGAAAGAGGAGTTAAACAACCAGTAAAGCAACTGAGTGCAGTGCAGACTTTGGATTTAGGTCAGGCAGTGGAAAGTCACACTCAGTCCTAATGACTGTAGATATTTTTCCAACTGACAGAGTAAAAGAGATACTCAGATGGGTTATACGTTCTTATGGCTCACCTAGAAAGCATCCGTGAATCTAGAAGGAGAAAACCCTGAGTACTACAAGAAATTGAGTGGTGTTGAAGATTGGGTAGATGACATGTACATTCCAGAAGTTAGAATATTAACCCACATCTGAGAATATTACCAGACAGGCTAATACAAGAATTTTTCTATTTACACTGAGTTTTCAATCAGAAAATAGGTGTTTGAAGAAGAAGGTAATGTGAACTAATAGAGTACTCTGTATTCCCCATGGGGCTTGAATCACTCTCTGCACACATGAGGAGCTCATTCAGTAATTTCCTGCCTTCCAGGCCTGAAATGCCATAAGGTGCTCCTTATCCCTCACTTTTTGCCCATTGCAAACCAGATCTCTCTACCTTGCTGCATATCAAGAGAAGGATCTCACACTAGGGAGGACATTTCCAAAGCAGAAGAAATAGCTAAAGTCCTAATCAGGCCTGGATACATCAGGTTTGAGGTTTAAAAAATATCTATACATATAAAAGCCAAGTGACAGGAACAACCGGTCACTATGACACACATTGCAGCCAGCCAACTGGCCCGATGTGGGTGGGGCCGCCGGCCAACCTCCTGTGGCCCCTCCCTCCAACCGGCCGGGGCAGCCTGCCAGATCCCACCCATGCACGAATTCGTGCACTGGGCCACTAGTAGTCTTATAAACAAAAAAAGTTAAAACTTAATTCAGCTTCTCAGTCTTGAAGAAAGGGGCCATTCAGAAACCTTCCCACAACTCAGCTGAGACTCATTTGAGAATACTAAAAAATATCCTAGAAGTTTTATTAGACTTTCTACTCAGAATCACAAATATTTTCAGATTTCAGAATATTCCTCCCAAACTAAACTTTAGACTCCTGTCAAATACAAGACCTATCTGCCAATGTTCTGAGACCTGATGAAATTCTATTTCCATTAGAAATCCTAGCGCAAGAGTTACTAGGAGAGTATGGCATGTTTTACAAAAAAAGTTCATTACTACACCTCTCAGTATGCATGTAACTCTAGAGAATGCATGCTTCCTAAGTTTAATAGTCTCATATCATATGTTTTCTAAACCTAAAAAAATATTTCTTTAGAATAATTCTTGTAATCATTTTCTTTTGGCTAAAATGTTTCTGCCACATGAACAAAAATTAGAATGAGAGCCACATAAGTAGGAAAGATCTAAAGGAACCATCAGCAAGGTTTAGGTATAAACATGAGGAGTTAGGGTTGGGGCAGTCATGATCATTAGGGCCGTATGAAGAATTGATGACTATTCTTTGTGGAACAAAAGGGGAATTAATCAGATATTTGGAGGATATCTGTATATCAAACTGGAAAACCTACAAAGTTAAAAATATACAACACACACACTTTCAGAGAAATTTCAAGGAAGAAATAGTGATTTATCAGATTGTTAAAACAAAATAATGTGTTTGCACAAGTGTCACATTATCCAATATTCCTTCACCTTGGCTATAACATGTGTACATAGTCTTACTTCTCCTGCAGGAAGTTGCAGAAGCAGGCTCTACCCTGCAGGGGAGATCTGAGGGTTTCCTGATTTACTACCTACAACTGTATCCAAAAGTCCACCTGATTCTGTGGGAAGACTGACCCATTCTATTGTGGTCTCCAGCTGCCTTGTCCAATTCAGACTTATCACAATAAAACTGGTATGTTGATTTCTAGCTGCATCCCAGGTCCACTTCTCCATTTCTTCAGAAGTCACTTCATACACACACAAAAAAAACATGGCTATCACCACCCTAACCTGAACAACCACCAATGTTTAAGGAAGGAGACATGGAAAAAATAGTCCTACCGGTGAGTGGTATACCATGAAAGTGTAACACATCTCCTTAATATACAGGGTGTCCCCCCAAAATGTATACCTACTTTAACAGCTGATAGCTCAGTTTTGAAAATGAAATGTATTTTAATAAACATTGCCTTTATAATTATTCAAAGTGTATATATATATTTGGGGCGGGGGGGGGGAAGTATATAAAATCTTAGATATAAATCTAACCAAAAAAGAATAGAATCTGATGAAAACCACAAAACCTGATGAAAGAAATCAGAGATCTTTGTAATGGATTAAATATTTTAGTACATGACAGATGAATCCTATAAAATAAAGAGGTAATATGCAAATTGACCGTTGCACCCTTGCACAAGATGGCCACCCCCATGTGGTCACAAGATGGCCAGCAGGGGAGGGTGGTTGGGGGTGATCGGGCTGGCAGGGGAGGGCAGTTGGGGGCAATCAGGCAGGCAGGGGAGCAGTTAGGCATTGATCAGGCTGGGAGGGGAGTGGTTAGGGGGTGATCAGGCTGGAAGGCAGAAGCAGTTAGGGACAATCAGGCAGGCAGGCAGGTGAGTGGTTGGGAGCCAGCAGTCCTGGATTGTGAGAGGGATGTCCGACTGCCGGTTTAGGCCCGATCCCTGTGGGGCCTCTAGTATATAATAAAGATGTTACTTCTCCCTTAACTGACCTATAGCTTCTACGCAATTTCTATCAAAAATGTATCTTAATGTTTATATGAAAAGGTAAAGGAAATAGACTAGCCCAAACAGTTTGAAAAAGAATGAGTGAAGTGGGAGGAACCACACGATTTGATTTTAAGACTTACTTATATAACTACATTCATTGAAGCAAGTAAGGCAATTAGGAGAAGGGAAAAGTGTCAAGAGGTAAAGTCTAGAATGTTAGCCAGCATGCCTCAGGCAGAGGCTTTGGAAGGCGTTCACACTTGCTGTGGCCTCCAGCACTCCTGTCATCTGCCATAAATATCAGGGGAGCCACTGGTCCCAGAATGAGGGAGGGTAGAGCAGAGCCAAACCCACAGCCTGCAGGAGAGCTGCCTGAGTTCACATGCAAACCTGCCAAGGAGAGAAGCAAATGTATATTGTTGACCTACAGATATTTTGGAGGTTGTTTGTTATGCAGCAATATTGCAGTGGGAACCTGACTAAGTTAAAAAGTAGCCATGGAAAAGACCACCTATCAATCCTATTCTAAATGAGGTCTGAAGCCAAAGGAATGACATGATGCAGCTGATATTATAAACACACAATGCTGTTGCTGGGTGAAGAACAGATTAGGGTAGCAGAGGTGGAAACATGGAGATCATTTAAGAATTTAATAACTTAAATCAAGCAAATATGTTGGTGACTCAGTCCAAGATTGGAGTGGGGAAGACAGTCAGAAATGGTCAAATTCTGGATAAAACTTAAAACATGGAAGCAGCAGGATTTGCTAATGGATGAGATGTAGACTGCAAAAGGAAAGTTCCATCAACTGAGATGGGCAAAATCACAGGAGGAGCAAAGACTGTAGCAAAATCAACACTTCAGTTTTAGATCTTTTATTTATTCCGATTTCATGACCCAAACTATGAAATTTAATTTACTTAATTAAGAAATTGTAATAAAGGAAATAACAAAACAGTTTTAAAATATACAATTCTAGCCCTGGCCAGGTGGCTTAGTTGGTTTGAGTATTAGTACACCAAAAAATGTTGCAGGTTCGATTCCTGGTCAGGGCACATACGAGGACCTAGATTGCAGGTTTGATCCATGGGAGGCAACCAATCAATGTTTCTCTCTTTCATCTCTCTCTCTCTCTCTCTCTCTCTCTCTCTCTCTCTCTCAAAACATATCCTTGAATGAGAATTTTAAAAAATATAGATCTACCAAGCTGGATGAAACTCATGAAAGATCACTATAAAGTTTAGTATTAGCTGATTTAAAGAAATTTAGAAGAGGCAGGAGATCTTTAAGCCTCTATAAATGTAGAAGTAATTTTTTTATGAGGACTTATTCAATTTAAAAACCTAGAATGATTGCATATTGTCATTGTTACAAGGAAACAAACACGTTTCCAGGGTAATCACTTATTTATAAGATTCTTTTCCAGGTTGTGTCAAATTAACAGTGGAAACTATGATAAAAATTCAAAAGAGTTGCAAAGATACCCTGACATTTTTTATTCACAGAAAGAGCCAGAGACTGCTGTATGTATCTATGCTTATCACACCGGCTGATACGCTGTCTCACTTAGGACGGAGACATGTCTGGATTCTCCCTAGGAATTCTAGGACTGTGTCTTTTAAAATGAAAGCATGTCAAAGAGAATTGCTGGCTGTCAGAAAGGCAATAGTCTTACCGATATTACAAAACATCTATTGCAAACTACGGGAATGCATTTGTAATCAACCATGGTTTTTGGAAGTCCATAGCTATAATGAAAACCAAAACAGTATATGGTTCCAGTGCCTCAGCACCAGCCAATTAACAAGGAAGACTATTCTGGGAAGAAAATTCTATGGCATAAAATTTTAATCTGCGGTCCACAGGGAATAAAAAAAAATTTCTTTCCCCCTGATGTTACTTTGAAAATGGTTTTGTTAAAAAAAAAAAAAGATTTTAAAGGAAACTACGTTACTAAGATCATGTTTATTCCAACATGTATAGGGTGGCAGGGGATGCTCCTATACATGGCAAGATAATAGTGATGTTGCAGAGAGATCAGGAGCCAGTCTACCTGGATTAGAATACCGACCTGGTCGTTCACTACCTGTGTGATTTCAACAGGTATGAAATCATATGTCACTATGTCAAGTTACCTGACCTCTGTGCTTCATTTTCCTCATCTGTAAAGTGAGAATGATAACAGTACCTAACCTGACAGAGTGGGCATTCAAAAAATATTCACTGCCATTTTTTATAATTATGATGATAATGACTAGGCCTAATTAAAAATAGAAAGGGAGGGAGGGAGGGGAAAGTGAGGGTGGGAAGCAGGGGCGGGGGGAGGAAGTTTATATAACCTTTGGTTTACTTCCAGCTTCTAACTTGATGAAACATAAAACTTCAGTGGTCCTACATGCCAAGGTTCTTACCAACGGTGGTACTTAGCCAAAGAAGTTTAAATAATTCTTTATGAACTTGGTCCTGAAAATTCATAGGGCAGAGTGGATTTTCATCGTGAAAAGAAGGCTCATTTTGAAAAGGATGCGGTTTTACTGCAACATCACTTGGTCTCTAACTCAGCTTGTCGTGAAGTAACCTACAAGATTACCAATCACACTGGCAGGCAGGCAGCACAGAATGATTAGAGAGGCCGTGTTGACACACGTGCCATACACAGTGTTGAGCTGATATGTAAACAAAGAATTAAAATCCAGTGTGTGGCTATAAAATCCTATCATCCAATACAAAATCACTGACATTTCTTCCAGTGTTTCCAATCAGGGTGGAAAATTATTTTTACTCAGCACTCAATCAGATAAAACTACTTACATCTGGTAAGGAGAAATGAGCTCTTGTAAGAAATCCTGTTTTGTGAGCCCCTTTTAGAAACTCCAGGGGGCTGTCAGCATTGTTTCTTTGCCAAGAAACCCTTCAACTGAGAGGAAATGCTGGTGTTTTATGCAAAATGGAGCACCTGTGATCCTTGGAAATGCACCTCGCTATGTTGCTTTGGTGAAGAGAGAAGCAACCCATCACATTGGAATGAACTGCTGTATGGATTGGCTTGTATTAGCATCAAAGACTTGGGCCAGTAACGCTGAAAGGAGTCCTTTCTGCTGCTGTGAAAGTGGTCAACTTCATCAGAGCCAGATCCTTGAATCGCCACTTTTTAAAGAAATTATGTCAAACAGTGGAATAAGATTATAAGCTTTTCTACTCTATGGATACGAGTTGGCATTCCAGGGGCCAAAGTCACTGCACACGTTTCAAGTTCAGAGAGAGAGAGAAATAAAAGCCCACTCAGAACCATGTGAAAGGGAGATATTCATTCATTGCTTGGCTTAGTTGGCAAGTATTTTTGGCCATGTGCACGAGGTAAATCTTCTGCTCCGGGCCCCGCTGCTGAAAACTCATGAGCAATTTTTGGCCAAGATGCCCAAGGAAGTGCTTCACAGGGTGAACTTGAGACTGACACAGTCGATTTCTCAGCAGGCAGAGTTGGAAACCTTGCAGACTGTTTCTTCAGCTCCTTGGACCTTAATGATGAAATGGGCATCTGTACTCCACTCCTTGCTGACATGCTATTAGGAATGCAAATGTTATTAAAGATAACCCCATTGCCTTGAGAACAAAATAAATGAGGTGACCCCAATTCAACATGAGGTGCCTTATTCCATGGTCATGCTGCAACATCAGCTTACTCTAAACAAGCTGAGCAAAGCTTAGGAGTTTTGATTCCACTTGCTTTTATATACATCTGTGAGTCTGGAATTCCAGAGATTTTGGCTTTAAAAAACACACAAATATTTATAATAAATTCAAGGCCAAAGATGACATACATTGCTATGTCAAAGTTCACTCCATTAAACCAAACAGCATCAGCCTTATTTTGAAGATGTACTACTAAAAATGAAAATTCACTCTTTGGTTTTAGTTGCATAATTTGGATTTATTTTCATGTTTTTCCACTCATAAGTCATCAATTTTCCCATGGTGTCCCCCCATTCCCAGGTAAGAATATACTCGTACAAAGCTAGTGGTTTGCTTTGTAACTTGATCCTGTGCACTTATTGAAATATTCTTTAGGAAAAAAATTGTGCCTTTTTAGATTCTATGTGTCTGAGATGTAAAGGAAGGTTGAGAACTAAAGTGATATAAACTTTATGGAGATGAATTTGATAAAGTACTTAATCCACTATTACTGATACATACATAAAAATTACTACTATTTAGAGTAATAATTGATAAGTCAATTTGCATCAAAGTTGATAGATCACTTAGGACATTTTACAGTTTCAGAATTTTTAAGCAAATATCCCAGAGCTTGAAAGTCCTCGGGATACTCTGGACATGGAAAATGTCACAGAAGAACACATACATCCATTTCTTGTCATTCAGATCTCAGCCCAAATGTCAGCTTCTTAGAGGAGTGTCCCTGGCCATGCATTCAATTTGGGATCCACCTGTCATGCTCTGCTAATCTGCCTATTTAATTGTCTGCACTGCAGATGTTGAGGTGCATGTGTCATCTCCTCCTAGCTAGGATGGAAGCCCCATCGACAGCAGAAGTCTTTTTTATGTTTACCTTTCTATCTCTATCATGGAGAACTGTACCCGGTAACTAGAGGAGCTCAACAAATGTTTGTTGAATCAATGGGGAAGTGGAAATTTCAAAAAATAAGAACAAAGACATCTCCCTATCTTTAACTTGATTAACCTAATTGTCATGGTTAATTTCATGTCAACCTGACTGGGTCACAGAGTGCCCACGTACTTGGTTAAACAAAATTTGGGAGTGTATCTGTGAGGGAGTTTCTGGATGAGATCTACATTTGAAATGGCAGAGTGAGTAAAACAGGTTGCCATTCCCAATGTGTATAGGCATCATCTAATCCACTGAGGGCCTGAATAAAACCCAAAAAGCAGAAAAAGGGATCATTGGCTCTCTCAGCCTGACCGCACGAACTGGAACATTGTTCTTCTCCTACCCTTGGGCTGGGACTCACATCATTGCCACTCTTAGTTCCCAAACCTTCAGATGGGGACTGGAACTACAACACTGGCTTCCTGGGTGCCCAGCTGGCAGATGGCAAATTGTGGGACATCTTGCTTTCATAAATCTGTGAGCCAGTTCTCCATAATAAATCTCTTTATTGGTTCCATTTCTTACTAATAAACTAATTGTCCTAAACCAAATGAATAGGCATTCACTGGAGTATCAGGAGTGGTTTAAAGCTAAGGGTAGTATCAGTGATCTGATTGTATAATAATTTTTTAAAATCTTATTCATAAGTTTAAAAAGTGTGCTTTATACACTGTTCTGGGGAACACTGACAAATGAACTTGGTGCATGCAAAGCTAATTTGCGTATTCCTAGGTTATATATGACTACTGCTGACATCTACATAAGAATACTATGGAGAAAACAACTCTATTTTCCATCATACAGAGGGTTTTTAACAATAACATTGCAAATGTACCTGCCTGTGAAAAGCCCATATTGTGGGTTGGAAGACCATAGGCAACAGGTCTGGAATGATCATCAAAGACTAGTAACTCGCTAATCCCAGAATTATGGTAATGATAATGTTACCTCTAGAAGTGAACAAAAAAATGGAAAACATCACAGCAAAGAAAGAAAATCATATGTTTTAATAGAAGTTGTATTGTCTTTTTCATCAAAAATAGCAAACTACAAACCAACAGCACATCAGAATTAGATTTGAGTTTATTCTCCTACATTAAGGTTTAGTATTTATTACTAGAGGCCTGATGCACTAAATTCATGCATGGATAGGGCCCCTAGGCCTGGCCAGCGATCAGGGCCAATTTGTGGGGCAACCAGTGGGGTGATCTGGGGGCCCCCTGCTGGCCCCTGCCTTGGCCAGCCTGGCACCACCTGCTTGCCAACCCCTCTCCCCACTGCCGCAGGTGGCCTCCCTCTGTGGGGTGACCTGCGGGGCAATCAGGGGGCCCTGCTAGCACTCACCTTGGCTGGCCTGGGGCCTGCGGGCTGGGGGCAGCTCCTATGTTGAGCGTCTGCCCCCTGGTGGTCAGTGCACATCATAGCGATTGATCATTCCACTGGTCATTCTGCCCGTTTGGTCGATTTGCACATTAGGCTTTTATTATATAGGATCCCTATAACCCACCTTTCATAAGTAATGAGACATTACCATAAAATTAAGTTCAAGTTTATTGGCATAGAGTTTTCAAATGAACACAATAAGTACTTTCAAAACAGTAGTTTGAAATAGTGATGACTTTGTATCTAATAAAAGAAATGCAGAGCTCCTACAAAGATGGTGGATTATCGAGATTTGTGATTGATATTATAAATGGTTTTGAAGATTATTGTGTCCTAGGTTTGAAGATAATTAAAATCTTTATTGTTTGCTGTGTGTTATATAGTATGACATTCATTGAACATAAATGTCCTTTAAAATTCTTACGTTTTTCCTCTTTTGACTACACAATGGTACTCAATAAAATATTCTGATATATCTTGGAATATTTGCCTTTAGTGCATGCATGAGAATGGCATTTTAAGTACTTTAAAATTATTTTTGTTTTATATTTTGTACCAATTATTTCACCAAATGATTTGTTGTCACATACTTCTGCTACCTATGTAGAAATCCATGAAGGTTTACTGAGATATTTCCACTCCTGCATATTTTGTATAAACTTCCCCACATTTATTTTACCTTGAGGATTGCTTCTCAGCCACCAATATTCATTGAGATACAAAACCAATATGTATTGTATGTGTGGTATGGGACTCAATTTACCAGTAAATTTGTTAGATTTGATTATCTATTACATGTCACCATGAATATATTTTTAAGCTATGTTATTTCATACTTTTATATAATTTATTGAAAAGCACTGTATACTCAGAATTTAGGAGTATACAGTGCTTTTCCTACTGGATTCTCATATATTATACAATGCAGTTCATGATCAATAGGTCATATAGAAAGCTACAACACAGGAGCCAAAATAAAGAGGCTCCCATTAACCAAAGATGAACAATCTGAACATCAAAAAAATTTTTAATGTGATCAACAAAAACATATAAACTATACAAAACCTCATCAAAAGAATAGAAAGCTACTCTCCCTCACCCCTTAAAGTAAAATAATAATAGTAGTAGTAGAACAAACAATCCTAAAATTTATGTAAAAACAAACAAAAAAATCTCAATTAGCCAAAATGATTTTGAGAAAGAACAAAGCTAGAAACATCATACTTCCTTATTTCAAACTATATTACAAAGCTATAGCAATCAAAACAGTATGATACTGGTATAAAAACAGACACACAAATCAATGGAACAGAATAAAGAGCCTAGAAATAAACCCATGCATAGACAGTCAATTAATTTATGACAAAGGAGCCAAGAATATATACTTGGAAAAGACAGTCTATTCAGTAAATCATGTTGGGAAAATTAGACAGCCACATGAAAAAGAATGAAACTGTACCACTCTCTTACACCATACACAAAAATCAACTCAAAATGGATTAAGGACTTGAACATAAGAAGATCTAAAAGTATAAAACTACAACCTAGAAGAAAACATAGGCAGTATGAGGATGATTTTTTTTTTGATTGGATACTAAAAGCCAAGGCAATGAAATTAAAAATAAGTAAGTGGGGCTACATAAAACCAAAAAGCTCTGTACAGCAAAGGAAACCAACAACAAAATAAAAAGTTAACCTATAGAATTGGAGAACATATCTTCAAATCATATATATGAAAAGAAATTAATATCCAAAATACATAAAGAACTCATACAAATCAATAGCCAAAAAAAATCCAATATAAAAATGCACAGAGGATGTGAAAATACATTTTTTCAAAGAAGATATACGAATGGCCAAGAAGTACATAAAAAGGTGTTCAACATCGTTAATTATTAGGGAAATGCAATTTAAAAGTACAATGAGATATCACCTCACACCTGTTAAAATGGCTATTATAAAAATTTAAAAAAAAAAGACAAGAAGTAACAAGTGTTGGAGAGAATGTGGAGAAAAGAAAACCCTTATGAGTTGTTGGTGGGAATGTAAATTGATGCAGCCACTATGAAAAGAGTATGGAGGTTCTTCAAAACATTAAAAATAGAACTACCATATCCCACTTCCTGTATTTATCTGAAGGAAATGAAAACAAGAATTCAAAAAGATATATGCACTCCATGTTTATTGCAGTACTAGAGGCCTGGTGCACAAAATTTGTGCAGGGGAGGCAGGTCCTTCAGCCCGGCCTGCACCTTCTCGAAATCCAGGACCCCTCGGGGGATGTCCAACTGCGGGTTTAGGCCTGATCCAAGCATCGGGCCTAAACTGGCAATCGGACATCCCTCTCGCAATCTGGGACTGCTGGCTCCTAACCGCTCGCCTGCCTGCCTTCCTGATCACCCCTAACTGCTTACCTGCCTCATCACCCCTAACCACTCTGCCTCCCTGCCGGATGCCCCTAACTGCCTCTGCCTGACTGCCTGATCACCTCTAATCCCTCTGCCTGCCTGCCTGATCGCCCCTAACCGCCTCTGCCTGCCTGATTGTCTCTAATTGCTTGCCTGTCTACCTGGATTGCCCCTAACCGCCTCTGCCTGCCTGATCACCCCTAACCACTCGCTTGCCTGCCTGATTGCCCTTACCCACTCTATCTGACTGATCACCCCTAACCACCTCTGCCTGCCTGATCGCCCCTAACCACTCGCCTGCCTGCCTGATTGTCCCTAACCACTTTGCCTGCCTCCCTGATCACCCCTAACTGCTTGCTGGGGGGGCTGCCGGTCATTCTGGTCTCTGGTCATTCTGGTTGTTCCACTGTTTTGGTCGCTGGACTTTTATTGTATAGGATAATTTACAATAGCCAAGATGTGGAAACATCCTGAGTTCCTGCCTGATCCTATAAGACATCTTATAATAATAAAAGCCTATTATGCTAAGTGTCTGGTCGACTGGTTGGCCATTCAACCAATCAAAGCGTAATATGCTAATGATATGCTAAGGCCACTCAACTGCTCGCTATTAGATGCACTGACCACCAGGGGGCAGACACTTGACCGGTCAACCAGTCGCTATGATGTGCACTGACCACCAGGGGGAAGATGCTCCAACCACTAGGTTAGCTTGCTGCTGGGGTCCGGCCAATCGGGACTGAGAGAGATGGGTCAGACATGTCCTGGAGCCCTCCCGTGGCCCCTTCTTGGCTGGCCAACATCCAGTGTCTCTCCCCAGCCCTGATCATGCACCAGTGGGGTCCCTAGGCCTGGCCTGCACACTCTTGCAATCCAGGACCCCTCAGGGGATGTCAGAGAGCCAGTTTCAGCCCAATTCCGCAGGCCAGGCCTAGGGACCCTACTGGTGCATGAATTTGTGCACCGGGCCTCTAGTTGATAGATACATAGATAATGTGGTACATATATACAATGAAATATTATTCAGCCATAATAAAAAGTAAATTCTGCCAGTTACAACAACATGGATGGACTTTGAGGGTTTTATGCTAAGTGAAATAAATCAGAGAAATATAAATACCTTATAACCTCTTTTATATCTGAAATCTAAAAATGCAAACAAAAATCATAGTTATATAGACCAGATTTGTGATTGCTAGAAGCAGGGTTGTGGATGGTAAGAGGGTAAAGCAAATGAGTGAAGGTGGTAAAAAGGTACAAATTTTCAGTTATAAAATAAATAAATCCTGGGGATATAATTACAGCATGGCAACTATAGTTAATAATACTGTATCATATATTTGAAACTTGCTAAAAGAGATCTTAAAAGTTCTCATCAAAAGAAAAAATGTGTAACTGTGTGGTGATGGATATAACTAGACTTGTTGTGGTGATCATTTCACAATATATATATATATATATCAACTCATGTTGTACACATGAAACTAATATAATGTTATATGTCAATTATATCTCAATTTAAAAAAATCATAGCATGTATATAAATATGTATATATATATAGGTAAATGAATAGACATAAATTTGGGAAGCAAAACAAAAAACAGAAGAAAAAAGTATAAAAGTTTGCTCAATACTTTTTATTTGCCTTGCTAATAAATTCCTCTTTATATCCTAAACACACACACACACAAACACACACACACACACACACACACACACACAACCACATTACTGGACACCATTGAAAGTAACTAGAATACCAACTCTTTATTCTAAATATTAGTTATTAAAAGACCTTAATAGACCTCACACAGACCTTAAAACATTATGATAGGTGATTTTTAAATCTGATATCTATTTGGAGTTGACACCAGCTTCTCACAATAGAAATTGTGTCTTTCACTGAAATGTAAGGGGCCAAAATAGACAACCAGAGACCACAGCCCAGCAGCAGCAGAAAGAAAGTGAACCCATAATGACTATAACCAATAATAGTAACAGTGGATATTAATATCTCCCAGTTTACAGATTAACTAAGGCTAAGAGAGATGATAATTAATTTGGTTAGAATCACAAAGATAGAAAATGGCTCCTTAGCCATTTTGGCTCAGTGGATAGAGCGCTGACCTACAGACCAATGGGTCCCGGGTTCGATTCCGGTCAAGGGCACGTACCTTGGTTGCAGGCTCCTTCCCAGCTTGGGCACTGGTCAGGGCTGCATGCAAGAGGCAGCCAATCTATGTCTCACATCAGTATTTCTCTGTCTTTCCTTCTCTCTTCCACTCTCTCTAAAAATCAATAGAAAAATGTCCTTGAGTGATTATTAAAAAAAGAAAAAGAAAATGGCAAAGATGGCCCAGCCAGTGTGGCTCAGTGGTTGAGCATCAACTTATGAATCAGGAGGTCACTGGTTTGATTCCCGGTCAGGGCACATGCCCAAGCTGCAGGCTCGATCCCCACTGAGGGATGTGCAAGAGGCAACCAATCAATGATTCTCTCATCATTCATGTTTCTATCTCTCTCTCCTTCTCCCTTCCTTTCTGAAATCAATAAAAATTAAAAATTTAAAAAACAAAAACAAAATGGTGAAGATGGAATTCAAACCTACAAAGATCATTTTTTAACCTCTACTCCAGGGGTAGTATGTACTCATGTCCATGGTTCTATATCCCACAACCCAATATTTCCCACAAACCAAAAGAGTTTATTGCAAGTGTGGTTAATGTATATAGTGGTGTACTCAAACATAGTTTCAAGAAAGAAAATTTACCCAAGGTGTCTCAGTTCAACTGAACCAGGAGGTCTCAGTTCAATTCCTGGTCAGGGCATATGCCCACATTGTGGGCTTGATCCCCAATTGTGCAGGAGGCAGTCAATCAATGATTCTCTCTCATTATTGATGTTTCTCTCTCTCTCTCTTTCTCTCTTTCTCTCTCTCTCTCTCCCTCTTCCTCTCTGAAATTAATAAAATAAATATTTTTTTTAAAAAAAGAAAGAAAGAAAACTTTATAATCTCAGCATCTGAATCTCTCTACTGTGTGAGTTTTAAAGGCAAGGAAAACCTGTCTCCCATTATTGTGATTGAACATGCAGGTGCTGCCCAGTCGGTGTGGCTCAGTGGTTGAATGTTGACCCAGGAACCAAGAAGTCACCAGTTCCATTACAGTCAGGGCACATGCCTGGTTTGCAGGCTCAGTCCCCATGATGTTTCTCTCTCATCGATGTTTCTACCTCTCCATCCCTCTCCCTTCCTCTCTCTCTCTCTAAAAATCAATAAAATCATCTTTTAAGAAAAGAAAATGTAGTCTGTTCAATGCTTCTGTGCCTCTGTATCTATTTTTGTTCATCAGTTTATAATGTTCTTTATATTGCACAAATGAGTGAGATCATGTAGTATTTATCTTTCATTAACTGGCTTTTTTCACTTAGCATAATGCTTTCTAGTTCCATCCATGCTGTTGCAAATGGTAAGAATTCCTTCTTTTTTACAGACTGTCAAACTACAGCGGTAAGGCAAGGGAGGGTTGGGGGAGGGGTAAGAGATCAACTGAAGAACTTGTATGCATGCATATAAGCATAACAATGGACACAAGACACTGGGGGTTAGGGGAGGCCAGGGGAAGGTCAAGGGAAGAAAAAAAAAGGAGACATATGTAATACTACTATTTGTAATACTAAAATAAAATAAAATAAAATAAAATAAATAAAATAAAAAAGAAAATGCAGGTGTTTACTTCCCTGATGTCCCTTGAGCTAAGATATGAACTGTGTCCTAGACTCCAGTAGATAACACAACTTGCCCCAGATTTTGAATCGAGAACCAGTACACCAAACAAGCAGGGAACATGAAGAATTCTCTCTAGGGTTATTGGTTTTTGCATCAAGATTCAGTGTCTTGGGCTGCAAGTGACTGGAATATCTAATATCCGATGCCTGTGCTTTCATTTGTATGAACTGCAGGTTTCAGGGCTCAGCCAGAGTAGCAGCGAGTCTTCAAAGAGAACAGATTTCAAGCATGGAATTGAGCTATGCTACCTGCATAGTCTCCACACTGGTTCTCCAAACCTCTTGGTGATTTTGTGACTTACCCAATATCTATGTGTGTAATAAATTCCTGTCCTGTTCAAACAGCCAGAGTGAATTTCCTGCAACTAAAATCATTAGCTGATTTACCAAAAGAGATTCAATTTAGATCCTAATTTCAAAGTATACACCAAAATGCATGCCAAATGGATGAATGGATTAGCTGTTAAACATATATATATATATAAAATATAAGTGATATCTGAATAAGGAAGGCCTTTCTTGGATTTCAAGTAAAAATTTTGCATGAATAAAAGAGCTCTATAATTTAAAGAATAATAATATAAACAAAAGCTGAAAGAAATATTTGCAACATTCATGGCACAGTTTTGCTATTATACAGGATGTCCCAAAAAACTGTATATGCACTTTGAATGATTATAAAGTTAGTGTTTAGTAACATAGTTAATTTAAAAGAATCTATAGAAATGAATTTTTTTTGGGGGGGGGGCAATGCCTGTTTTCAAACTGATTACCGCTCTGATCCAGCCACTGCTGATAACTCAAAGCAATTGAATTGCAAACATAAAGAATCATTTCGCTCAGTACTTGCGTGCCCCCAATTCGTCGACTGTTGCCAGTTTTGTACCGTAAATTCTACCTTTTATGCATCCCCATCAAAAAAAAGTCTAGTGGTGCTTTAGTATAAATTTTCTTTGTCCAAAGCTTAGTTTGGCTTAACCCATTATTTTAAGTCAGTTAAATCTGAAAAAGAGTGAAAATTACGTGAGTTATCAGCTGTTAAAGTGTGCATACATTTTGGGGGGGACACCCTATATATGTAAAATGTTTTACAGGTTAATAATAAAAGCATCAATCAGTGAAATGACAAAGGATGTAAATAGAAAATTCGCAAAAGAGAAAATATGAGCAATATGAATATGAGAAACTATGCAAGCTGAACAATGATTTTTTTAAAAAGCCCACAAGTGATCCAGAATTCCCATTCATTTGTGCAATAAATACCATGTGTCTTCTATGTGCTATTTTAGGTGATAATACATCAGTGAACAAAGGTAAGCCAATGATACTGATCCTATCATCTCAAACCTCTTCTAGAGCTGTCATTATTCTTCACAATAGCCAGTTACATTTTTCACTCTCATTTTCTCTTGCCTGAAACCTGGTGAGAAAGTTCATAACCAAGAAAGTTCTCAAATACAGAGTGTGAGAAATGAGCAATTATGCCTAATAATCCACAAAGTGGATAAACATATGGAAATAGTTATGTGAAATTTCTCAACCTTCTGTGAACAATGGTTAGGAAATTTAAAAAAAAATAGTTACTCCCAAATATATAAGTCAAAAACTAATAATTCATTTTCTAAGAGAAATGAGACAGACATGTTATTTTAATAAATGTCTATGACTTGCTTAACCGGACTCCACAATTATTCAGAGGAAATTGCAGTATGTGACAAAAACTCGAATATTCCCCAAAGTCCTACAAACTCTGCACTTGACCCCATTTATCTCCGTTGAAGTGGTGATTTATACTGGAAATAAAAGTGCTCCTTGATCATTGGTTTTCACTTCTAAAACTACAAATTTATTTTTAACTTGGCGTGCCGGGTCAACCACCTAATCCTCATGGCTGTAACATGTTATAGAAGGAAATTCTCGGGAAGCTACAAGTCATAGATGATACACTTCATTGTATGACTTTACTGAACTATTCCTGGGATGCATGGGCCCTGGGAGAGATGTTCACTCCAGGATGTCAATTATATTTTTTTAATTTATCCAATAGTTTGTGATTTTCTGAGTTTAATCTTTAAAAAGTAGTCATTAGATGATGAGAATAATTAAAACATGTTGACTTATGGAGTGTTAAATGTTAGTTTAGCAATTAACTAGTACAAAGCTCTACCTCAACTCCTGACTTGTTTCAAGTCAACCTGGATCCAGGTAAGCATCACCAACTTCCATAAGAAGCCTAAGGACAGCCCTCTGCCATGTGAGGACACAATGAAAAGTCTAGGACTCAGAAAGAAGCCCTCACCTGACCAGGCTAATACCCTCATCTCTGCCTCTAGCCGCCAGAACCCTGAGCAATAAATTTCTGATGTTTATTTTTTTAAATATTTTATAGCCTAAGTATAAATGTGTTTTATAGCAATAAAGACTGCATGATGTACTCAGTAGTCCATTTATTCTCACCACAGAAAAAAATGTCATATTTTTTTAATTTTCAAAAACTCTTAATTCTAAAACCAGCTAAATTTCCACAAGAAATAAGTAATAGTTTCTACTGACATCTTTAAGATTTAAACATCTTAAAATATTTAAGTGATACATTCACAAATTAATAATTTAGAATACTGCATTCATTTTTTATTGCTACATAGCAGGTTACCCCATACATAGTAACTTAAAATATCCATTTATTATCCCAAAATTCTATAGGTCAGAAGTTCAGATGGGCTCCTCTAGGTTCTCTGTTCATGGTCTCCCAAGACCAAAATCATGGTGTCAGCTGGCTGGGGAGAAATCCAAGTTTGCTAGGATTGCAATAACAAAGATCTCAGACTCAGTGGCTTAAACAACAGAAATTATTATTTTTTTTTCACAATTCTGGAAGCTACAAGTACAAGATCACAGTGTCAGAAGGGCTGGTTTCTTCTGAGGCTCCCCTCCTTGGCTTGCAGATGGCCATTTTCTCATTTATTCCCTTGGTTTTCCCTCTGTGCATGCCTGTGGCCTAATTTCCTCTTCTTATAAGGAAACTGGGGGGAGGGGGAACCCTCAGCCTGGCCTGCACCCTCTTGCAATCCGGAACCCCTCGGGGGATGTCCAACTACCGGTATAGGCCCGATCAGGCCTAAACCGACAGTTGGACATCCCTCTTGCAATCTGGGGCAGCTGGCTCCTAGCCACTCACCTGCCTGCCTGCCTCATTGCCCCTAACCACTTGCCTGCCTGCCTGATCACCCCTAACCACTCTGCCTGCCTGCTTGATTGCCTCTAACTCCTCACCTGCCTGCCTAATCTCTCCTAACTGCTCTCCTGCCTGTCTGATTGCCCCTAACCACTCCCTGGCCTGCCTGATTGCCCCTAACCACTCGCCTGCTTGCCTAATCACCCCTAACTGCTCACCTGCCTGCCTGATCACCCCTAACCACTTGCCTGCCTGCCTGATCTCCCCTAACCACCTCTGCCTGCCTGCCTGATTGCCCCTAACCACTCTGCTTACCTGTCTGATTGCCCCTAACTGCTGGCCTGCCTCCCTGCCTGATCTCCCCTAACTGCCTCTACCTCAGCACCCGCCACCCAGCTTCATCAGGAAGGACGTCCGGAATGACCTCCGGAAGGTGGTTTGGCTGTCCAGTCAAATTAGCATATTATACTTTTATTATTATAGATCATTTTAATTTAATAATTTCTAATGATCTCATTTTAATTTAACTACTACCTATGTCTAGCACATAAAGTCACATTCTGAGGTACTTGGGGTTAGGA
This sequence comes from Myotis brandtii, assembly GCF_000412655.1. Classification (NCBI taxonomy): domain Eukaryota; kingdom Metazoa; phylum Chordata; class Mammalia; order Chiroptera; family Vespertilionidae; genus Myotis; species Myotis brandtii. The sequence continues at coordinate 2,127,808 of NW_005370660.1, forward strand.
CTTCAGCATATAATTTTGGGGACATTATTTAGCCTACAACAAAGCTAATTCAGGTTTCTGGTAGAATCTAGTTCTTTGCAGAACTGAGACCCCCTTTTCCTTAATGGTTGTCAACGGGAGCCACTCACTGCTCCTAGGACACCCATGTTCCTTCTCACATGACTCCCTTCATCTTCTAACCAGTCTTGAGTCCTTGAATACTTATATTGTGAACCTCTTTGGCTTTCCTTCTGCTATCAGCTAGAGAAAACTCTGCTTTTAAGGGCTTGTGTGATAAGATCAGTTCCAGAAAGAGAATCTCCTGATCTTATGGTCAACTGTGCTGTATAACCTAAATAGTCAAGGGAGTGACAATTCAGACTCAGGGGTTCCAGGGATTAGGGCAGAATATTTTTGGAAGGACATTTTAGAAATTCTGCTTACCACAAATATTGAAGCTATGTTTTCACTAAATGGGCCATTTTGGCATAGCAAGAATTGAAAATATAATCAAAGACATAAATTGGCCTAACAGCATGTGGGCATGAGAAAGGTATCCTGTGTGAGTCTCATCACTTTGATTGGCTATTCCTTGGAGCTAGCAGAAGAAATAACAGGCTTTGTGTTCTGTACTCTACATAGAATTTTACTAATGCCCTAAGCTTTTCCATCATATCAGAAGATAGTTTTAAATTGAGAGTGGCAATAGAGCCAGTGGCTAAATTTAGAAACAAGAACTTACCAGGAAATAAATTATTTAAAGATGGTTTTTAAGATATCAAAAAAATACCTAATCAATTATTTTTTCTTATTGTTTCAATTACTCCCTGTTACTTGCATATGTGATTATGCAAGAATAAACTTTCCTGCATACTGATCAAGCCCATGCAACCTTTGATAAAAAAAAAACTGAACAATTAACATTCTAATGGGAGATGGAGATAGATGGTGGGCTTAGGGAGGGGGAAAATTCACAAAAACTAAGTTTGAATGTAATATGACTAAAAAATGAAATAAAATTTTGCTGAGCCCTCCATCATCTCTTCCCAGATTATGACAATAAGCTTTCTTACTGGTCTTACTCCAGTCTTGTTCTATTTCCTCTAATCTATTCCTACATTGCTGCCAGACTGATCTTCCCAATACTCCCCAGGATGGCACATGTCATCCTTGAATTGCTGGTAGCCCTCCCTCCTTTCTCCAGGCCAATCTCCTGTCACAGCACTCTGCTACTCATACTCCAGCCAAGGGATTGATCAATGAGTGTTTCTGTAACACATTATTTTTCACCATTTTATTCTCAGGATGTAATGGATATTTGCAACATGTGTTTAATGAATGAAGAAATTATGCCCTGGCATGTCTCTGTACATTTCTATATGTTGGTACATTACAAAAATTTCCTCTCTATTCCCTCTTGTTCCTCTTGGAATTCCCATTCATGTTACCAAATCCTGCTCAGATGCCATCCTGTGCGGAAGCTTTTCCTGACCACCACCTCCCTCCTACCCGCATACAACAGACTTAATTATTCTCTCTCTAACCCACCTTATGTATTCCTGTGAATTCTTCAGCATACAAATTACATTTTATCATATGTGTTTTTTTGTATTCTTTTTTTGATCCACAAACAACATCAGCATCACTTGGGAACTTTTTAGATATGCATATTTTGGGTTCCTACCTCACAACTGTTGAATCAAAAACTGGAGGATGAGGCCCAGCAAGCTCTGCAGGTGATTCTGACAAGCAAAGAAATTTGAGACCCTGCTGTCCTAAGGGTTGGCCTTACTCGTCTTATATCCCAAATGCCTAACACAAAGTAGGTAATAAGAAAATGTTTAGTGAGCTGAACTTTTACTTCTAAGCATTTAGTTCAATAGAAACACCACTAGTGTTCTGGATGACTCCCAAATAAAATTCTCAATTTTTTTTTAAATGTAGACTGAAAGACAGCTCTTGACCCTGGGCTAATTTAGTTGTAAAGAATGTTTCCAAACAGCCTTTATAAGAATGTTTACAAAAGATGTCCATGAAACATGGGACGAATGCCAGAGTTCAGTATTAATTCATTTTTCCCTTCAAAAAATTCTCAAACCATAAATTAAAGTTATGTGAGGGTCATGAAGTTCCTGCCAGGACACATTCTCTCATTGATACTTAGGAGAATTTTGTTTAGTAGTAGTTGTGAGTTTCTCTTCACCACAAGAAATTATGTGCTGGGCTATGAATCTTGAGCATCTCAGCAATTAATAGACTTTATCTCTCTGGCCCTTTGTCTCCAAATAGCATTTCTTTTATCAAGAATGATATTATTAAATGGAAGAAATTAACCCTCTCTGGTTGAAATCACCATCCTGGTTATCTGACTTTGTGTTGTTTTAAAGGAGACTAAAGGAATTAAAAGCAATCAAAAGTAGGGCCTGGAGTCCGACTGGCATGGCTCAGTGGTTGAACCAGGAAGTCATGGTTCAATTCCCAGTCAGGTCACATGCCCGGATTGTGGGCTCAATCGCCAGTGGGGGGCGTGCAGAAGGCAGCCAGTCAATGATTCTCTCTCATTATTGATGTTTCTATCTCCCTCTCCCTCTCCCTTCCTCTCTGAAATCAATACAAAAAAAAATTTTTTTTAAGTCGAGTTCTGGAGGCAGCAAATATTCTCAAGCCAATTCCTGGCACTACATCAATCAAATAACAGTAAATAAGAAAATTATTTGGCCAAGCAGTAACTTGGTCTTTTTGAACCTTGCTTCTGGTACTTCCTTTGCTGAAGATTAGTACATATATACAGAACACTCTGAGCAGTTCATTGTTGATAACTTTCCCATGGTATAAATCAGTATTTTTAATATTCCTCTGTAGGAAAGAGAAGATCAGAGCAGGAGGAGAAAGATCTTTCATACCTATGATGAGCCTCCTCCTTAGAATGTATTACACCCACCAGCACCAACCAGTTCTCCAATATTCCTACCTCTTTTGGCAAAAAGCTACTCCTTATTCCATGAAAATTAAAGATCAGTGCAGAAGACCCTGAGGTTGAAGTAAATTTTCTGAACTGGCAAGAGAGCCTCCATGTTCTCTTTCCTCTGTCCTATTGCTTACCAACTAAAAAAATAAAAGGTTATAAAAATTTCGGCTACGAAGATGTGATACAGGAATTTTGATAAGGGAAGAACTACAACCTAATAAATCTTTGTCTAAAGCATCCAAGGCCTCAGAAGTGATCTGAGAAACAAAACTTTACTCCCTGAACTCAAAGAAACCATGTTCCAAAAACTTCTGCATTGTCGAAATATTTGTGTACCCCCCAAATTCTTATGTTAAAATCTTAATGCCCAATGTGATGGTATTAAAAGACGGGGTATTTGGAAGGTACTTAGGTGCTTAGGTCAGGTGGTGCCCTCATGAATGGAACTAGTGCTCTTATATAAGAGACCCCAGAGCTCTCTAGTCCCTGGTACCATGTGAGGACGAAGTGAGAAGACTTTGGCTGTGACCAGGAAGAAGGCCGCACCAAATGCAACCAGGCAGCTACCCTGATCTTGGGCTTCACAGCTTCCAGAACTGTGAGATATCCATTTCTGTTGCTTATGAGCCATCCAGTCTGTGGCATTTTGTTACAGCAGCCTGGGCAAACTGAAACACCTACTATGCACCTACTACACACAGACAAAAATGCAGAGTCTGCTTATCTATCCAAGATGCTAAAACCCCTAAATAGCCTACTGTAAACATCAAAGTCCACTGTCAGGTAATCCAACAGAAAGATCTGAACGGTGTTTGAAAGAGCTGAAATTCAAAGATGGGTTCTTGAGGCAACCCAGACATTAGCAACAGAAAGAATCTCTAATCACCTCTAGGTCTACAGGAACTAAAACAGGAGATGAAAGGTTCAATCCCAAAAGCCAAGCTGTGCAGTAAGAGCTGGTTCCATGAGTTGACTGCCCACAGTTAGCTGGAACAATGATGGAGGGCCAGTCCTGCAAAAGCTATAATGAGACACAGCTACCATGAGAGAGGACTCTCACCAACCCAAGAAAATGAGGGGGGTAGACATATGCAGGCATCTTGTCCTTTAATGTCCTACCAGTGCCTTCCATTGGCCAAACCTAGCCAGAAAGTATTTTCAAGACATTCCAAAAAAATAAGAGTGGGTGGAGGGGACTTGGGAAATGGATCTGAAAGCAAAAAGGCCACTCTGAGCAGCTCATTATTGATAACATTCCCATGGTATAAATCATCTCATCTCCTACCCTCATCTGTGTTTTTAATGTCTTTTGGGACATTAAAATTCAATGGGCTACATAGACCTGCAATTGTTTAACTTTTAAAGATTAATGTATGAGTAGTAGCAGTTCTTATATATAAACTATTCCTATCTTCAAAACAAAACCTGTTTCAAAGCTACCCCCAGAGTGAAGCCATGGGAAAATCTACACTAGCATTTTTTTATTTATGTAGCATAATAATGTGCCCCATATGTTATATAATTATGCTTCTCTGAAATGAATTCCTTGGATTCTGTGATAGCTTGTGAGAACAGGTTTTCTATAAATACAGAAAGTACTAATTTCATAAAACTCACATGGAAACACATGCTATTAAGTGGATTTGTACATATCTTGTAGAATGTAGAAAGGACTGATGAGGATTTAGAGTATCTTTTTTAAAAGAAGTAAAATATGATAATTAAAATATATTGAATACTAAGTCAAACATTAACTTAGTAATTATTCCTTACAAATCTCCACCCACTTCAGCCATTGACCGTTTCGATCCCAAATCCTGACATTTCAATTCAATGTGGACTCTATGCCTCTCACCTATAGGGAATTAGGTGCTTGTGAGTCTACACGGTAAGTTAAGAATAGATATCATTTGTTGAACACCTCATCTGCAAGGTATCGTGTTAAACTCATTAGATATTTCATCACATTTAGCCCTCCACAAAACCCTATCAAATGGAGGACTGCCAATATCCCCATTTTACAGATGAATACATTGATGAAGATGAAGAGAGATTAACTAAATTGCAGAAGGTTACACGGCAGATTACCCAAGCAGATTGTTAGTCTGGCACAGTATATGCTCTGGCCACTAAAATGCACTGTTTCTCTTAGGCACACAAGAGTAGAGCTTTAATACTGAAGATAAAGCAAATAGGAATGACAATGACCCAAAACTAAGTAAAATAAAAGCTACATGAAAAAGTACAGCATGTTAATGGAGCAGGCTCAGGTTAGGTCTGTCTAGGTTGGTCCATCGCAAGTTCTCAAGCCCCTACTATGTCCCAGGACTGTGCCAGGTTCCAGGAATATAAAGATAAAGAAGTCATGGTCCTGTGTAGAAGAGTGCACAGGTTGGTAGATAAAAGAGACCTGTGTAAACACTAATTACAACAGGATGCACAATAAGATCATGTACAAATCAAAATGTGCAAGGTATAAAAGTAGACACTATCCTACTATCAGTTCCTGAGGAAATTCCCAAGAATTACAAATTCTAATTTGTAAAATGCCTTCTAGATAAGAGATGTTTTTGTTTCCCTATTACCCAACACTATGCATTCCTTTGCAAAATTTTTTCAATTTCAGAATTAGATGGACCTTGGGAGGTCATCTCCATTCGCCTGCACCCTGATCCCTTTTCTGTCTTAACATACCAGACAGATGAAAAAATACTATATTCCTGTCAGCAGCCAGAGGATGGGATTGCACAACCTCACTTAGTGGCCCATTCCAACGATTAGCCATCAGGTCAGCCAGCTTCCTCTCCCTGTTATCTTAAGGGCCAGTGCTCTGTTCTTTCTAGAAGGGAAATCTAGACTCTTAAACATCATATTTTTTTTATTATAAACTACAGAGGTTGAAATATCTTGAACAACCTCAAAGCTTTGCTCCCATCTCTGATTCCCAGACAACCTGACCCCTTGTTGCTATCACCTTTACCTTCAGATAAAATAGACTAATGGCCTTAAATCGACACATTTAAAAAAAGGGTACTTAGAAAGTGTTAGTATTAACTCTAGGCATTTTCATATAGAACATCTCACCAAATTCCTATAATATGAAAAAATAAATTATTATATATGTTCATGCAGGATGCCTCCTTATTTTATGGAGATCTTTCTCCATAGAATAGCTATAATAATTTATTTTTATGAATAAGATGAATAGCATAATTTTTTTATACAACAATTTTATTTTCCCCAAAGACAGAAATGCCAAAGATATTTGAGCTTTATTCAGGAAATTCATACATTGTGACACTGGTGATAAGAAAGGAAAGTTAACATTCTCTATTAGCCATTTGGGAAATTCTTCCTGGATTTCAATTTCCTAGGTAAATCCCTGACAAACACATTCTTCTCCCTCCTCCATCAGAGACCAATGTGTCTTTTTGCTGTTTGAGGCAAAAATAAACCTGACTCTCTAACTGGTTCTTGAATAGGATCTTAGAAGACGTGCCCCACAATTTATTTCTTTTTTTAATTTAAATTCTTTATTGTTTAAAGTATTACATAAGTC
>NW_005370660.1:2134551-2139608 GCF_000412655.1 Myotis brandtii
GTTCATTATATTCCACAAATGAGTGAGATCATGTGATATTTATCTTTCTCTGACTGGCTTATTTCACTTAGTATAATGCTCTCCAGTTCCATCCATGCTGTTGCAAATGGTAAGAATTCCTTCTTTTTTACAGCAGCGTAGTATTCCATTGTGTAGATGTACCACAGTTTTCTAATCCACTCATCTACTGATGGGCACTTAGGCTGTTTCCAGATCTTAGCTATGGTGAATTGTGCTGCTATGAACGTAGGGGTGCATATATCCTTTCTGATTGGTGTTTCTGTTTTCTTGGGATATATTCCTACAAGTGGGATTACTGGGTCAAATGGAAGTTCCATTTTTAACTTTTTGAAGAAATGCCATACTGTTTTCCACAGTCGCTGCACCAGTCTGCATTCCCACCAGCAGTGCAGGAGGGTTCCTTTTTCTCCACATCCTCGCCAGCACTTGTCGTTTGTTGATTTGTTGATGATAGCCATTCTGACAGGTGTAAGATGGTACCTCATTGTCATTTTGATTTGCATCTCTCGGATGATTAGTAACTTTGAGCATGTTTTCATATTCTCTTGGCCTTCTGTGTTTCTTCTTTCGAAAAGTGTCTATTTAGGTCCTTTGCCCATTTTTTTTTATTAGATTGTTTATCTTCCTTTTGTTAAGTTGTATGAGTTCCCTATAAATTTTGGAGTTTAAACCCTTATCGGATATAACATTGGCAAATATGTTCTCCCATGCAGTGGGCTTTCTTGTTGTTTTGTTGATGGTTTCTTTTGCTATGCAGAAGCCTTTTATTTTGATGTAGTCCCATTTGTTTATTTTCTCCTTAGTTTCCATTGCCCTAGGAGATGTATCAGTAAAGATATTGCTACGACAAATGTCTGCTATTTTGCTGCCTATGGCTTCTAGGATTTTTATGGTTTCCAGTCTTACGTTTAAGTCCTTTATCCATTTTGAGTTTATTTTTGTGTATTGTGTAAGTTGGTGGTCTAGTTTCATTTTTTTGCATCTATCTGTCCCATTTTCCCAGCCCACAATTTATTTCTTAGTAGGTTTTAGATAATATTCTTAAAATGTGTATTACCATGTTTAAAATTTTAAATAAATAAATTCAGGCTTTTTCCAACAGAAAATAAATGTGGTTTGGTTAGTTAACATAAAGATGAGTTTTCAAATGACTTTGATGTTTCTGGCAAATATGTTCTATAAATTGAATGGGTTAAATTTGCAACTTGAGGTTTCCAAGAAAAATATACTTAAGGTAATGTGAAAAGATAAAAATATTAAATTAAAAATGTAATTATATTGGCAAAAGTGAAATATTTGAGATATTCCAAATTTCCCACATTTTCAATATATTGGACTAAACAAGGAACTTTTAAATGAAAAGTAGCACATATTACCAATAATTATTTATTAAGTCTTGGTAAAACCTTTTTGTGTATGATTCTCAGAAACTGAGAAAGCAAATGATTCTAATGACTGGGTAATAAATCCTTGCAAGTCAAATGATTTCCTTTTCTTTACTTTTAACTAAAATTGAAAGAAATGTAAGTTAATGTATTATTAAATATAATTTCTCATAATAGACTTAGGATGTAGTTACCTATCAGTGATTGATAAAGTTCCCCAAAACTTAGGGGCTTAAGACAGCACACATTTATTAGCTCACAGTTTCTATTGGTCAGGGATCCAAGCACGGCTTAGCTGTCCTCCAACTGAGGGTTTCTCAAGAGGCTTCAATCAAGGTGTCAGCAATGCTTAGTCATTTCAAAGTTCAGCTGGGGCAGAATCTGCTTCCATGCGCATTTAGTGGTTACTGGCAGGACTTAGTTCCTTGCAGGCTGTTGGACCGAGGGCCTCTATTCCTCAAAGGCTGTTGACCAAAGACTGATTCAGTTCCTTGCCCTGTGAACCTCTCCATAGGTCAGCTTATAACATGGCAACTGGCTTCATCAGACTCAACAGGAGGGAGTGGAAGAGTGACAGATGGAAGTCACATATAACCTAATCACAGAAGTGATTCCCATTACTTTGTCATTCTACTCAGTAGGAGCAAGTCACTAGGTCTAGCCTGCACTCAAAATCAAGGGACCAAGCAAGGGTGTGAATGCTGAGACACGGGTCAGTGGGACCATCTCAACGATGCCTATTATAGGTTTCTGCTTCTTTTAACAAAAAAGTTCTAATTTAGTTTGTTGTGGAGTCTTGATGTTATTAATATGGCATTATGACTACTGAATGCAGGAATGCCAGAGTTCTAACAGAGCTACCCCTTTCCTGAGATTTGAAGTGGAATTGTAAGCGTGTGGGACAATAACAACAATAACAAACAAAAAGGCAACAAAAATATTTTTTCTTAAGTAAACTACACACAAACACATATACTCAAAATTAAGTTTAAGCTGTGACTTTGCCTCAGAAACATTTCTATTCAAAATCCTCCTATATGGTCCCCTTAACCAATGTCACACCAATACATTTTTAAGAAACAACCCTAACATTACTTAGGGCTGGCCATAAGAGAAGAAAGGAGATGAAAGTGCCTGAATATATATGAGAGTGCCCAAATTTATACATGCCTAAATCCAGAAAGCAAAGGAGGAAATGAGTCCAACAAAGTTTTAAGAGGGCATTTGAAGGACAGGGCCCAGTGTGAACTGAAGCCAAATGTGTATATGTGATAATAGGACTGCTTGTTGGCCTTTATGGAGACACACAGAATCTCCTCCTTATCAACTTCACATCATGTATGCACCATCCTCAATTTCATAATAATGAACAAAACACCTCACTTATCCAGCAAATTGAAGTCATTGAAACTCAGCTAAATTCCAAAAATTAATACAGAATTGTCTCAATTAATGTCCAAGGTCTAGGTACTTTACTAAAGAAAGATTCTTAGACTCTTATTTTAATGTTGTTTACTCTAAGTACATAGAAGCTTAGAAAATAAAATGGTGAGGAGTGAATAAAAGTATGTACCTTTTATTAGTCATAAGAATGAGCAGAAAGAGAAACTTAACAATGCAAAATATGCATGGAGATATTTAATGCAGAAAAACCTCAATCATCCATACCTGAAGTTGTCAGCTAGTTCATCATGACATAGTAATGGATGTCCTCACAAGAGTTATATCCACTGGTTGAATTGATCCCTTTATCATTTTTAAAAGTCCTCCTTTGTTTCTTGTGATAGTCTTTGTTTTAAAAGTCTATTTTTTTCTGATATAAGTATTGCTACCCCAGCTTTTTTCCCATTTTCATGAAATATTTTTTGCATCCCTTTACTTTCAGTCTGTGTGTGTTTTTCAAATGAAGTGAGTCTCTTGAAGACAGTATGTGTATGAGCCTTGTTTTCTTTTTCTTTTTTTCTCAATATTTTTACTGATTTCAGAGAGGAAGGGAGAGGGAGAAAGAGATAGAAACATCAATGATGACAGAGAATCATTGATTAGCTGCCTCCTACATGCCCCACACTGGGGGCTGAGCCCACAACCCGGGCATATGCCCTGACTGGGAATCGAACTATGTCCTCCTGGTTCATAGGTCGACGCTCAACCACTGAGCCATGTTGGCTGGGCAGGGGCATTGTTTTCTTATCCATTCAGTCACCCTGTCTTTTTATTGGAGCATTTAATCTATTTACATCTATAATAATAAAAGCGTAATTTTCTAATTAGACCAGACAGCCGAACGACCTTCCAGACGTCATTCCGGACGTCCTTCCAGACAAAGCCATGGTAGTGGAGGCTGAGGCAGAGGCAGTTAGGAGCGATCAGGCAAGCAGGTGGAGTGGTTAGGGGTGATCAGGCTGGAAGGCAAGTGGTTAAGGGTGATCAGCAGTCCCTGATTGCTAGAGGGTGCAGACTGGGCTGAGGGCCCGCTCCCTCATGTACAGTTTCGTGCACCAGGCCTCGAGTTTAAAATAATTATTGATATGTATGTAGTTATTGCTATTTTATTATTTGTATTTTTTATCTTTCTTTTCCACTTCTTCTTCTTAAAAAAAGTCCCTTTAACATTGCTTATAATATTGGTCTGGAGTGATGAACTCCTTTAGCTTTTTCTTTTCTGGGAAGATTTTATCTCTCTAATTCTAAATGTTAGCCTTGTTGGCTATTGAACCCTAGATTGTGGGTCCTTGCTTTTCATCAGTGAATATTTCTTGCCACTCCCTTCTGGCCTGCAAAGGTCTGTTTAAAAATCAGTTGACAGTCTTATGGGAGCTCCCTTGTAGGTAAATAAGTGCTTTTCACTTACTGCTTTTAAGAATTCTGTGTTGTCTTTAACCTTTGGCATTTTAATTATGATGTGTCCTGGTGTGGGTCTCTTTTGGTTCACTTTGTTTTGAATTCTCTGTGCTTCCTGGACTTGTATGTCTATTTCCTTCACCAAATTAGGGAAGTTTTCAGTCATTATTTCTTCAAATATGTTTTCAATACCTTGCTCTCTCTCTCTACTCCTCTGGTACCACTATTATGTGAGTGATGGTACACTTGATATTGTCCCAGAGGTCCCTTAAACTATCTTTATTTCTTAAAATTCTTTTTTGTTTTGGCTGTTTCAATTGGGTATTTTCTGCTATCTTGTCTTCAAAATTGCTGATTTGATCCCCTGCTTCATCTAATCTGATATTGATTCCATTGAATGTATTCTTCATTTCAGTTATTATATTTTTCATTTCTGACTGGTTCTTTTTTATCTTTTTGTGTAAGTTCTCACTGAGTTTATCCATTGTTCTCCTAAGTTCATTGTGTGTCCTTATAACAAGTGTTTTGAACTCTCTATCTAGTAGATTACTTGCCTCCATTTTCTTTTTTTAAGTTTAAGAATATATTTTATTTAATCCAATATATAAAATATTATTTCTTTTTTAAATATATTTTTATTGCTTTCAGAGAGGTAGGGAGAGGGAGAGATAGAAATGTAAATGATGAGAGAGAATCATTGATTGACTGCCTCCTGCATGCTCCCTACTGGGGATCCAGCCCACAACCTGGGCATGTGCCCTTGACCAGAATCAAACCCGAGACCCTTCAGTCCACAGGCTGATGCTCTAT
>NW_005370660.1:2141012-2168338 GCF_000412655.1 Myotis brandtii
TGACTGAGGGTGGCATCACAACCTCCCGATCCGCCCTGCTCTGTGCATGACAGGGGGCGGCGCCCCAACTCCCCAATCAGCCCTGCTCTGAGCCCAACCAGGGACTGCACCTAGGGATTGGGCCTGCCCTCTGCCACCCAGGAGCAGGCCTAAGCCAGCAGGTCGTTATCTCCTGAGGGGTCCCAGACTGCGAGAGGGCACAGGCCGGGCTGAGGGACCTCCCCCCCACCAGTGCACAAATTTTTGTGCACCGGGCCTCTAGTATATAATAAAAGCCTAATATGTAAATTGTCCCCTCGACTGGGAATTCGACCAGAAATTTGACCAGGGGACGGGGCCAGCTGGCCAACTGCCTGCAGCCTCTCCCTCAGGCCAGCCACTAGGGACCCTACCCTTGCACGAATTTCATGCACTGGGCGTCTAGTAATCAGTATAAAATATTAAGTAGGTGGGGTTTTTTTTATTTTTTATAGTATATATTAGTCTGCTTGGCTGCTGTAACTCGGCTGCTGTAACAGAATAGCCTCCATTTTCTTTAGGTTTTTTTTTTTTCTGGAGTTTTGTCTTGTTCTTTCATTTGAGACATATTTCTTTGTCTCCTCAGTTTGGCTGCTTCCCTGTGTTTGTTTCTATGTATTAGGTAGATCTGCTACGTTGCCCAGCCTTGGCAGAGTGGCCTTATGTCATAGATGTCCTGTGAGGCCCAGTCGCAGTTTTCCCCTGATCTAGGTGCTCCAGGGGTGAGACTTGTGTGAGCCCTCTTGTTGTAGTTAAGCCTTAATTATTGTTGGCAAATCAGTGGATAGGACTGACTCTCAGGCTGACTGACAAACAGCCCTGGCTACTATAGTGCAGGGGCTTAATCCACATAGCAGGGTTCACTTCAGTAGGGTGCCTGCTGAGTCCACCCTTTGGATGTGTCATTCGTGGAGCGAATTGGGTAGTGTTCTGGTGTGGTCTGAAGTCAGTTGGTTTTAAGGCCATTGGTGTCAGTGCAGGCCAACGTTAGCTGCTGCCTATGCCCAGCCAGGGGACACCTGGTAGGAGCTGCAAAGTGTCCAGTGGCTGGCAGCTATCTATTCTAGAGTTATAGGAGCTATGAGCTAAGGCTGGCTACCATTAGTGCTTGGCCTGAGACTGCTTAGCAAATGGTGCAGGGCACACTAAGGCCAGACACTGCTCGTTTGGGTTTTATGGACCTTTGAGATATTTTAGGAAAGTCTGCAGCTTGGGCCAAGGCCAGCCCCTTAGAAGGAGTTGAAAGAGATTCTAACCTGTGCACATGTTGGGTGGGGCAGAGTCTCAGAGAATCATCAGCATGGGGCAAGCCACATTAGCCAGGTGGATAGAGACTCAGATTTTAATTGATGCCCTCATTTAACAAATATTTATTAAGAGCCAACCTTGTGTTAGCTCTGAGCACTATGGATATGGCAGAGAAGAAAACAAGCTCTTGCCCTCAAACTTGTATTCTACCTGGGAGAGACATTAAACAACAACAAAAAATAAATAAACAAATACTATATTAGGAAGTGGTAAGTATTTTCAAGGAGGTTCAATAACTAACCACTCTTTGCTCTGAAAAATAAGACAAAGTGGAAGACTGATAATAGGTCAAATGTCATTTTTATTACTAACAATGGCTAAGTTAAAGGATGTGGCTGATGAGAAAGTGAGCAAGTAATTTTGAACCCCCAAATTGGACAAGGTTTTTCATAGGCAAGTTAGATAAGGGAGGGCAGCACATTATGGGAAACTACCTGTGCTAAGACTGCTCAGTGAGAAGATCTCTCCCAAGAGAGAAATGAAGGATCTAAGCCCTCAGTATGTACAGTTTATTCCATATGTCCAAGTCAAATAAGTCATTGCAATGTGAGCAAAGGATTGGAGAGCTACCATTGGTATTACATTCATTTAAGTCCCTCGACATGGAAGGAAGCATCAGCATTGAAGAAGAAACATTTCTATCCCCTTCAACATTCACCAGTTTTTTGACCTTTTAATTCACGTGTCTCAACCCTTAAGTTTGTAGTCAACCATAGGTTTTGCCATCCCTCTCAGAGTAGAGGTAAGCAATTTATTTCAACAGTCCTGCTGTTGCCTACTTGAAGCACTTCCTCCAATACCAGCTGCTTCTTATGGAGGTATATTCTTGGGAAGTTAGAACTTGCTCCCAGAAAACCCTAACATGGATTAGAGCAGTATAATTTTTTCAATGTTTTTATTGGCTTCAGAGAAGAAGGGAGAGGGAGAAAGAAATAGAAACATCAATGATGAAAGAGAATCATTGATCAGCTGCCTCCTGCATGCCCCACACTGGGGATTGAGCTTGCAACCCAGGCATGTGCCCTGACCGGAAATCAACCCGTGACCTCCTGGTTCAGGGGTGGGCAAACTTTTTGACTTGAGGGCCACAATGGGTTCTTAAACTGGACCGGAGGGCCGGAACAAAAGCATGGAGGGAGTGTTTGTGTGAACTAATATAAATTCAAAGTAAACATCATTACATAAAAGGGTACGGTCTTTTTTTTTAGTTTTATTCATTTCAAACGGGCCGGATCCGGCCCGCAGGCCGTAGTTTGCCCACGGCTGTACCTGGTTCCTAGGTCGAAGCTCAACCACTGAGCCATGCTGGCTGGGCAGAACAGTATAATATTTAAACCAACTTCACAGTCACTCTAGGCCAACGTTGGCAACTCACTTCCTATTCTATTTCTCATGCCCAATTATGATGAGCCACATTATGTAAGAGAGCATATCAGAGATTCTTTAGGAAAAGAAAAGTTTAAGATACTCTATAATAACATGCCAACAAAGAGATGCCCTACAATTAGGTATAAACTCTCTTATGTAATTTCAGAAAAAAAATGGAAAAGTTCAAAGGTTAAATCTCTGTAACTTAATGTTCAAAAGTATCAAAATTTGATTGAATTTTATAAACTTGTCCCTATTAATTGGTCAATAAAATGTTTCCTCCAGAGTCTCTTACTCTGTTCTAAAGGGGTTCTTGTTGCCTGGGTAAAGCGGGGGTCCTTTAATCAGTTGCACTGTGTGCTATCTCTCATGGGAAGAGAGTGATTGCCACAGGGCTGCTGAAGTATAAAGCCAAGTGTTTGATGTACCTCCCTTATTATAAAGTCCAAAAAGTTAATTGGACACATAAGTATGTCATAGCACCAGCCAGCACCCTGTAAATTAGAAAATAAACAAATCTTTACCCCCTAGAACTGTTATCTCAGGAAAAAATTATCTCTTAATCCAAATACTCAGTGTTATCTAAAAATCAATGAGGATAGTGTTCCAGAATGTCAGTCAGTCTAAACCCGGTGCCGGAAGTCTAAGACCTGGAGACTTACCTTCATTTGGTAGACCTGACCCAGTAAGAGGTCAATTTAGGCATAAAACATTTAGCCTATGGAGGAGGGAGGAATTCACCTGTGTATTCTGTCTCTTCTCTCAGTATGTGGCACTGAGAAGTTCCTGCCTTCTCCAATTCCACAGTCACTCCAGGCCAAGGTTGGCAACTCATTTCCTATTCTATTTCTCATGCCTAATTATGATGAGCCATGTTATGTAAGAGAGCATATCAAAGATTCTTTAGGAAAAGCAAACAGTTTAAGACACTCTATAATACCATGCCAACAAAGAGATGCCCCACAATTTCACATTGGTGAGAGTCTCAGTTCTTTGTCCAGGAGCCTTACTTTCCTATGTGCATATCTACTTTCCATTTCTTTTTTGAGCCCCTGATACTGACTCCCCATTAGAAAGGGAGTGTGGGCTCTACCCAGGATCACCATGTTCACACGCCCTTGCTATCAGATATTTTTTGGTTCTAAGCCACAATGGCTATTTCTTCTGATTCTCCTATGAGATTGTTTAGCCCTAAATCCTGTCTTCAATAGATTTCTCCCTCATACAAAATTAGCCAATCAAGAACCAACTTGCCCTGGCGCTGTGGCTCAGTTGGTTGGAGCATCCGTCCTGTACAACAAAATGTTGCGGTTTCCATCCCCGATCCAGGTGCATTTGGGAGACAACCAGTTTATGTTTTTCCTCTCTCCCTCTTCCACTCTCTCTAAAATCAATAAAAACATATCCTCGGGTGATGATTTTAAAAAGGGGGAAAAAAAGAACCAACTTGATACCACGTGGTGATAGGGAACTCTTGAGCCTATGGAAAGAACACGTAAATCCAAACTTAACCATCCACAGTCCTTTCCTTGGGAATCCCAAATGGAATTTGGGACCATAAATGTAGTGCTACCCACCAGGGCTGGCACTGACAACTAAAACTAGACCCCCCTCACAGCCAGTTTTTCTCAGTGGTTAGAGCGTCGGCCCTCACACCAAAGGGTCATGGGTTCAATTACCAGTCAAGGGCATGTACCTTGTTTGCAGGTTTGATCCCTTGCCCAGTAAGGGCATGTATGGGAGGCAATGAAACAATGTGTTTCTCTCACATCGATGTTTCCCTCTCTCCCTCTTTCTCCCCCCCCCCCCCCCCCCCCCCCTCCCCCCCCCCCTACACACACACACACACACACACATACACACACACACACACCCCGGGCTCCCACTCACTAAGCGGTTCCTAGATAGATAGATGATAGATAGATAGATTGATGATAGATAGATAGATAGATAGATAGATAGATAGATAGATAGATAACTAGACTCCCAGTGGTGCACTATAGTACACATGGGACTTAGTTGCCTTGCTTTTTAAAGGTAGTGAATATATTCTCTTCTAATATCAAAAGAGACTATATATGGAAAGCCAGTTCACCCTATTTTCAGATCTTTGCCTCAGCAATATCTGAGACAGCTGCACCTGTGCGATAGCTGCAGCAGCCTTCACCTGAGGACTCACAGATCTACTGAGGTCTTCATATTTGCCAAGGTCTGCACGTGGGACAGGCCCACATGTCCTGCACTTTGCTGGCTGCTCTTGTGAGGGCTGCCCACATAGTCAGCATTTGCCAAGGCCCAGGAGACCCTGTGTCCTTGCTGAGGCGCAAGCAGCCGTGGCTCTCTGAGACCCAGAAGAGTCTTGACTCTGTAGAAAAAGAGTGCACTATAAAAACATTGTCTATCATGCAGTCACCCACCAAGGAAAAAAATATTGCAGAGCCTAAGGCTTAAAGCCCTTTGCCAGGCTGCAGTAGTTAAAAACGGCCCGTGTATAAGCCTTGACAAATAGCTATTGTCAGTGTACCCTACTCACACAATAAAATGCCAACCCAAAAGTTGCACACTCTCACCATACCAGAATCCTCAATCGTTCACATATTAGTACTTCCCCCAACTTCCAGTCCTTTATTTCTCAATGCATTCAACATTGGTGTCGCAAGGGTTCTGGTAAATATCACTCCTTTACCCAAAGTTCTGAATAAACTGAGATGACAAAGCATGCAGAGGCCACAATAGCACCTTTGTTACTGATAAAGGCTAAATAAGAGGGTCTGGCTCAAAAAGTCACTGGACCTCAGATTGAGGCAAACTCACCCACGGGGTCACAGAAAGCACCGAAGGGCACAGTGCTTTTGCAGAGGAACATGCCTCCAAGAGGAAAAAAGAATTGAGGACTGAGCCAAAACATCCAGTTGGTTCGTAACAAATATGCCAATCAGATAAGTCATTCCACCTCCCTGGGGTGGAGTAAACAAAGAGAACAAGTGTGTTATCCTAATTATATTCTTTCCACGTTAAAGGAAACACCTGGATGTAGCAAGTGGCTAACACAAGGCAACAGTAAATGGAACAGAGAAAAATAAAGCCATGTAAGTTGTGGGAATGAGAGTGGCATGGCTAGTTTATGCTAAGATGGTACTTGAAACAGAGGCCTGACTGAGTAGAGAGCAAGCCATGTGTTACCTGGGAGAAGGGAGAGAGGACAGAAGACTCAACAGTCCTGAGGAAGAAGCATGCTTGATGGTTATAGCAGTGGTTCTTGAGCAGGGTCCGACCCCCACTCCCACCCACAGGGACATTTGGCAATGCCTGGAGATATTTTTTTTTTTGCACGGCACAGGGATGTTATTGTCATCTAGTGGTTAGTTGTGAGAGATGCTACCAAAATATCTTATAATATATAGGACAACCCCTCCATAACCAAGCATATGCCAATTGTGCCAAGATTCTGAAGCCAGGTATTAGAAGCACACAGAGGAAAGCAGTGATGAAATAAAGTCAGTCCGTGGAAGAGAGACTGTAGATGAAGTCAGAGAGGAGATGGAGGCCAAGACCATGGGGAACCTTGTAGATAATGGTAACGACTCTGGATTTTACTCTGAGGGAGTTGCAAAGCCATTGGAGGGTTTGACCAGAGAAGGGACATAGTCTGATCACATTTTGAAAGGATCCCTATAACCACCACGTAGAGAATGGTGCTAGGAAACAATGGTGGAAGCAGGGAGAAGCTATTGAACTCCAATACTAAACTGTGATGGTTAGGTATGCAAACCATCACCACCTCGCAGGGAGTGTTAATAGTGATCATGGTGAAGGTGGTGAGAAATGGTGGACACTGAATATATTTTGAAGATAGAATGAAATGAACTTATTCATGGCTTGGATACGTGTAATGAGAGGAAGAAAGGAGTCAAAGATGACTCCAATTTTTTTTGGCCTGAGCAACTGGAATAATGGAAATGTCATTTGCTGAAATAAAAATGACTGCAGGAAAAAGAGCTTTTAGGAAGGAAATGAGGGGTTCGTTGGAGATGTCAGGTTTAAGATGCTCATTAGAAATCCAAGTGAAAGAGACAACTGTATTATTGGATGTAAGAGAGAAGTTCAGAGAAAGGTTCTGACTGGTGATGTGCGAAGTATTTAAAACCATGAAGTTATAGGCTCACCTGAGGACCAGGTGTGGAAAGAGAGGACTGGGTATGCAAGGATTGGACCTGGGGCACCAGAAAGTTTAGGACTTGGGGAAATGAGAAGGAACCCACAGAGGAGACAGAGAAGGTCAGCCACTAAAGTAAGAGTAAAGCAATGAGAGTGGTTTCTTGGAAACCAAATGGTATTTATAATCATGACTTTAAGTCATTGATAAAAAGGTGGTAGCATTAATTAAAATGTGTAATATATTTTAACAAGATATTCACTAAAACGTAATTTAATTGGGCTTTATAAATTATACCAGTTGTTTTGAAAATTCACGTTTGATAAATACTGGAGTTTCCAAACAGCACTCTGATGCACCATGGGCACCAAGTTCATTTGATTTTCAGTTTACACTGTTGTTATTTAGCATGTTATATTTCATTGATTTTTAAGATACCTGTTTTTAACATTTTGACAGCTCTAAAAGCAGGATGTATTTCATAATTGAAAAGATAAGAAGCATTGTGTTTCAATTTAATTGGCAATGACTTTTTTCTTTTGTAGTGGGTAAAAAATGAAGGTGCATTGTGTAATCAGAGGATTGTAAATTTGATAAAATTTACATTTCTTAGGACTGTAAATAAGGTTCAGCTCTCCATATACTAAACTGTGAAATAAAGACTAGAAAATAAGTCAACGTTAGCCTACTCCCTTTTTATTAGGCATGCAACCATCACCCCCTACAGGCTAAGACGATTCTCATCACTCATACGTGAATTTGCAGGCACAGAGCTAGCTGGAAGGGATGTTATTAGCAATCCCTCACATTTTTTCTTCAGTTTCTTCAAGTTGCTTTAGTAGCTCAGAAGAAACTCACAGATATGAGATGAGGTAGATCAGTAGATTTCCCCATGTAAAAAGAGTATCAGAGACTAATTGCCTGCCCCACCTACACTCCACAACTACACAAAGCCAGCTTTTTGCATAAAAACAATAAGCCACCCCCTTAATTTAGGCCAGTGTCACCCTTCATCTGAAGTACCTAACTGCTTTCTAGCCAACCATCCTACTCCCAGACTTTTTACTCATCCTAACCCTACATACAATACATCAGCAAATCCTGTAAATATTTACTGTATCTTCAAAATATTTCCAGAATCCCATAACTTCTCACCTTCAAGCTATCATTCTGTTGCAATAATCCCACAACCTGTTCTCCTCAATCTATCTTTGTTTCCCTATAGTAAATTCTCAACACAGACCCATTGTGATTCTTTTAGAATGTAAAAATACATCCCCTTTTGCCCTGAACCCTCTAATACAGCCGTGGGCAAACTACAGCCTGCGGGCCGGATCCGGCCCGTTTGAAATGAATAAAACTAAAAAAAAAAAAGACCGTACCCTTTTATGTAATGATGTTTACTTTGAATTTATATTAGTTCACACAAACACTCCATCCATGCTTTTGTTCTGGCCCTCCGGTCCAGTTTAAGAACCCATTGTGGCCCTCGAGTCAAAAAGTTTGCCCACCCCTGCGTCTAATAGCATCCTAAGCCAAAGTCCTTACAATAGCCAATAAGTCTCTACATCAGGGATCAGCAAATTATAACTACCTGGGTTTTTTTTGTTTATTTGTTTGTTTTAGTAAGTTTGTATTGATTTTTAGAGAGAGAGGGGGAGAGGGAGAGGGAGAGAGAGATAGAAACATCGATTAGAGAGAAACATCAACATCGATTGGCTGCCTCCTGCACATGCCACCACACTCCACCCGGGACCAAGCCCACAACCTGGGCATGAGTCCTGACCAGAAATCAAACCTGTGACCTCTTGCTGCATGGGTTGATGCTCAACCACTGAGCCATACCAGCCAGGCTATAATTGCGGGGGAGATATTGTTTTGCTTGGCACACCCCATTCACTTACATATTTTATCTATACCTCCTTTCATGCTACCACGGTAGAGTCATGTGTTAATTATTCATCTACTAATCGTCAATGTTATTAGTACTATACAATAAGATATAACATTTGATTCATCACAATTTCAAGAGAAAATAAACCCAAATGAGATGAAAACCTAGGTTTCTGAAAGACTGTGCATAGTCGGAACAGACATGCTTCTTGGGTGGGAGGCAGTTCCTGAAAGTGGGAAGCGCTACATGAACATGAACAGTGAGTTGCCTTTTCAGGAAAAGGGAGAGAAGGGAGTTAATGAGAAGACAAATTTAGCTGAAAAAGTGAGAGCGGTTTTTAGCAGCTGCTATGAATGCATTAAAATTTGGGGAGACAGTGGAACAAATGACTAGAAATACTCTACAGGATTTCTCGGAAGCTTCTTATGTGTAAGACTATAAAATCCCTGGGCTACTGTAAGAAAATGACACCTACATTATTCATCAAGCCTTCTGGAGTTGAACTTCTATTTCCTTTTATTTAATTCTGTGTAAAGACTGAACCACGTGATACATCAATTTTTGTTTATGTTACATTTGCCAAGATTTTTTGAGCGCTAAGTGCTGGGAATTGCATTACACACTTTGCATGAATTATCTAATTAAATCCTCCCCCAAATAAGGAATTTTTTTAGAGATTATCATTTCCTCATTTTCACAAATGAGGAAGTTGGGACTTGAGGAGGTAAATAATGTGTTCAAGGTCACAGTTGGCAGGCGGTAGAGCCAAGGTCTAAACGGTCAGACTGGCTCTCTGACAGCAAGTACCAAAAGTATGGACATGAGTGAGACTTGTTTCTTGGGCAAGGACCTCACAGTACAGTGGGGAGATGGGGTGTGGGGGATGCAGTGGTAAACAGAGGAGTCATTCGCATGTCCCATGGGTTCTCGCAACTCTTGCCTCTAACTTCAGTTCTTCACATTCTCACAGTGCATGACCTCCTCCACAGTGGGGTGCTTAGATGCTCAGATGACTATAACACTTTCCTTCCAGTAACATCTTCAGTGGCTCACTGAGGGCAACAGGTGTATTTTACTTATTCTTGGTTTCATATGCTAGAACAGTGCCTGGCAAGTAATGGGGTTTAATTAAATATAATATTAAATTAATTCTAAGACCTAGAAACGTATTTTAATCTATCTGCTCTTTGGGGTCAAGATATGGTATTTAGGCTCCAGTAAGGAGCTTAAACCATCTATTGTGGGTCATTCCTTTGAATAGAGGTGCAGAAAACTATTTTTAAATCACCAATATTACCTAGGTGGGATAACATGTTGATCAATAATTGGTCACCCACACTGTATGGGAAATAGAAATCTTGGTTTTATCATTAAAGACTGGAAGAACCTCAGGGGAAATAACATGGGAAGGATAAAGCCTTGGGGTAATGGGAAAGGAGAGAAGAGCTTGACAAGAAAGGAAGAAAGCAGCTTAGGAAAATGACTATTTTACCCTGACTATTGCTTCTTGCCCCATACAATTATCATCATGTCTTTAAAGACAAGGCAGAAATTCTGTAACAAATGAAACTACAAGCCTTCACTTCCTCTTTTTCATAAGGTTTAATCTAACTCTATTAAACATCACTCTTTGACATAAATATATTACTTGACTTTCCTCTCTTAGCCCCACCAAGAAACCAAAGTAGCTCTCAGAGCTGTCCATTCCCACTGGCATTGGTATTTGCTGCTGCCTATTTGGGGAAAATCACAACAATCTCCCCCACACATCATTTTCCTGGATTTATTTTCCTTATTGTTCAAAAGGAATGTAATGAATCAGCAAGCAGATCAACTGGACCCCTCTGATTTGTAAGTAAAAAGGCCTTGTAAGCTACATATTACCCAGAACTCGTTTGCCAAGAAGTCTGAGTTCATTGTGAGGAATTGGCATCCTGTCCCTACACATGCATGTCTATTTCTTTCTCAAGTGACCACTGTTCTCATATAGACAGTCTCACAAGCAGCATCTAGCGCACTGCTATGACCTTCGGGTTAAATTAGAAGTCATGTTATCCAATCCCAAGACAGTCTAACCTTATAAAAAATAAAACCTTATGAAAAAGAAAGTCTGTAAGGAATATATTCTGGAGTTCTATACTGGGGTCTTTGGCAAAAGCTTGGACTTGTGGTGAAACTGGGAATGAAATATGAATACAATTTGCCTTTTGGCTATGTGAAGCATAGGAAATCGATCCCAAAACCTCCCACTATTAACAAGCATACCTGAGATGGGTGGAAAAGCCCAGACAAGTGCAGATGGGAAAGCCAGGGTTGGGTTTAGTACCTACATGATCAATGTCACTAATATCATTATCTGCCTGCTTATCAAGGCAGCTACCCAAATTTATTTCAAAGGCCATAACAGAACTCATTGAAATATGCAATATGCCCCAGTTGAGAACTAACTAAATCTATGCTTTTTTCACTTGTATTGTTAAAATGCATCATTTTTCCTTCTCTAACTCTAATTTTTCTTAAGGTTCAGTCCATCTGAACATTTTCTAAGATTTCAGGGTAACATTTTCTCACTAACCCAGACCATTTTGCACATTGGAAAAGAGGGAATATTCAAAACACTGGGTCTCATCTTTTGCTTTATTTGGTTTCATGGTTGCCTTAGAGAATACTAAAAGCCATGCTACAAATGTTTATTGCCTGCACTGCCAAACCACAGTGCCATATTAAGTGAATGGTAAAATCCATGTTAATTAATGGTTAAAAGACAAATTCTTAAAATACCTCAATAACCCGGCCGGTGTGGTTCAGTGGTTGAGTGTTGACCTATGAACCAGGAGGTCACGGTTCAATTCTGGTCAGGTCAGGCACATGCCCAGGTTGCAGGCCTGATCCCCATTAGGTGATGTGGAGAAGGCAGCTGATCAATGATTCTCTCTCATCATTGATGTTTTTATCTCTCTCACTTCCTCTCTGAAATAAATAAAAAATACATATTTTTTAAATCCTCAATAATATTATTAATGTTCACCTCCATAAAATACATAAAAAATATAAGGTGTAATTCTGAAAAATGGGATATCTTATTTAAAGATGTGGTCATGTTATATACATGTAGGTTTTATTTAAGCTTGACTTACATTTCTTTCCTCTATTTATCAGTACAATGTATAATGCATTACATGGACATATACTGCTTTTAATTCCAACAAAGATGTACTATTAGCATAAAAAGTAGTATTTTGGAGTACCTTGTACTCTTAATTCAGAACTACTTTTGCTTAGTTATTTTTTAATTCAGATCTCTAAACTGAATTTAATATATTTAAATTTCTCCACAATTTTTCAAATAGAATTAACATATAATATTATATTAGTTTTGAGTGTATAATATAGTAATTAGACATTTATATAACTTTCAGCAATAATCCTCTTGGTAAGTCTAGTACCCACCTAACACCATACATAGTTAAATATTTTAAAATATTGACAATATATCTTATGCTGTATTTTATATCCCCATGACTGTTTTTATAATTGGCAATGTATACATCTTAATCCCATCCCCCTTTTCACCTATTCCCTCAACCCTCTTTCCATCTGTCAACCATCAAAATATATCCTGTATCCATAAGTTTGTTTCTGTTTTGTTTTTTCATTTATTTTAGGGATTTTTTTTATTCCTTATACAAGTGAAATCATATGGCATTTGTCTTTTTCTGCCTGACTTATTTCACTTCTCATAATACCCTCTGGGTCCATCCATTTTGTTGCAAATAGCAGGATTTCATCCTTTTTGTGGTTGATAATATTCCATTGCATATATGTACCATGTCTTTTTTACCCTGTCATCTGCCAATGCATGCTTAGGTTGCTTCCATATCTTGGCTATTGCATATGAAATGTTCTTCTTTGTCTCATTATAGCCTTTGTTTTAAAGTTTATTTTTTATATAAGTATTGATACCCCAGATTATTTTTCATTTATATTTGCATGAAATATCTTTCTTCATCTGTGTGTATCTTTTTATCTGAAGTGGGTCTCTTACAGACAGCATATGTATGGGTCTTGTTTTCTTATCCATCCAGCCACCATGTCTTTTGATTAGAACATTTAATCCATTTCCATTTAAAGTGATTATTGATAGGTATGTAGATATTGCTGTTTTATTATTCATATTTTTTATCTTTTTTTTTCCTTCTTCTTAAGAAGAAAGAAGTTTCTTTAACATTTCTTGTAAAGCTAGTCTAGTGGTGATGAACTCCTTTAGCTTTTTCTTCTATGGGAAGCTTTCTTTCTCCTTCAATTCTAAAAGATAGCCTTGCTGGGTAGTGAAATCTAGATTGTAGGTCCTTGATTTTCATCACTTTAATATTTCATGCCAATCCCTTCTGGCCTACAAAGTTTCAGATGAGAAATCAGCTGACAGCCTCAAGGGAACTCCCTTGTATGTAACTAACTGCTTTTCTCTGGTGACTTTTCTGATTTTCTCTGTCTTTACCTACTCTGCCATCTTGACTAAAAGTTAGGATATCTGAATTTTAGACTTGGCTATATTGCTAAACATTAATCACGTTCTCATTGATTTATCTGAATTGATTTATCTATAAAACTAGCTTAGGAAAAGGAAAGCATAGCTTGAATCAGTGGTTCCTGACCACAAATCAACAGATTATATTTGGTTCAAAAGTAAACTCTACTCATATGTGTCAAAATGAGGGGAAAATGAATAATGCAAATATTTCATGAGCTCAATTTATTTAGTAGAAATTATTATCTATATAAGAATAAGTATTTATTAAATGTTTGCTGTTAAATATCCTCTTTTCTGAAATAAAGTTGATAGCAAGCATAACTTTTCCTTTTGTTTTCTTAATCAGTAAATTAAGAGTTTTTAATCCTTTTACAGTCCTCAACTTTTAAAATGACTTTAATACATGGACGCTGCTTCTGGCCAGGAAGAATTAACAGGAACTAGCTTCACCCTCCCGCATTAAACAACTGGTACTCAGATAAAATATATCAACCACTGCTGTCAGACTTTGAAAAGCAAATAGGATAGGACTGTGATCTCTGACAGAATGAAAATGAATGAGATAAGCCCTAGTTTCCTGCCTGGAAAAGTTTTCATGTCTCAGTACAGGGAAGGGAAGCATAGAGCCCTGCCATCTCTCCTAGTTGAGAAAACAGAGATAAGAATATGGGAAGGTAAAAGCCCCTAGAACAGTGGTTCTCAACCTTCCTAATGTCGTGACCCTTTAATACAGTTCCTCATGTTGTGGTGACCCCCAACCATAAAATTATTTTCGTTGCTACTTCATAACTGTAATTTTGCTACTGTTATGAATCGTAATGTGAATATCTGATATACAGGATGTATTTTCATTGTTACAAATTGAACATAATTAAAGCATAGTGATTAATCACAAAAACAATATGTAATTATATATGTGTTTTCCGATGGTCTTAGGTGACCCCTGTGAAAGGGTCGTTCAACCACCAAAGGGGTCAAGACCCACAAGTTGAGAACCGCTGCCCTAGAATACGTGGAGCAGAATCCTCTTAAATCTTTGGCTGAGCACTGAACTGTGCTTGCAAGGAGTCATACTCCACAAAGTGGGGTTCAGAAAGCAGTGTGCCAAACAAGCAAACAATTCCCAGAGCTCACTCAGCATGAGGAATGGGTTTTGTCCCCCAACCCAGATTGGAACGATGTGATAATACAGGGATCAGTAGATAGAGTCCTCAGAAGTACACTTTCATAGCCTTAGAGCTTTAAAAGCAGGCCTCAACCAGAACAAGCAGATTCCAAATAACTTACCTGCCTGCCAAAACTAAGCCCAAATATATTTAAAAGAATTCAACAAAATCCAACAACCAACGACATAAAATTCATGTCTGGCATCAAAACAAAAATTACCAGGTATGAGAAGAATAGGAAAATATGATGCATACGCAGGAAAAATGCCAATCAATAGGAACAAATCCAGAAATAACAGAGTTAATGGAATTAGCAGACAAGGACATTATAAGTTATTTTAAATATGCTCCATATGCCAAGAAGATTAGAGGAAAGCATAAACATTATGAGGAGAGAAACAGAATATATAACGAGGACCCAATTGTATTTAGAGAGATTTTGTAGTTACTTCATAACAGAAGATACACAAATTGCCAAAAAACATATAAAAAGGTGTTCAACATCATTGGTTGTCAGCATAGTGCAAATTAAAACCACAAAATGGTACACCACTATACACCCACTGGAATGTCTAGAATTTTAATACCTAACAATATCAAGAATCAATGAGATTGTAGAACAACCAGTAGTTCTCTCATATATTGCTAGTGGGGATTTAAAATGGTATCACCATTATGGAAAAGTCTGCCAGTTTCTCATAAAGCAGTGGTTCTCAACCTTCCTAATGTCTCGACCCTTTAATACAGTTCCTCATGTTGTGGTGACCCCCAACCATAAAATTATTTTCGTTGCTACTTCATAACTGTAATTTTGCTACTGTTATGAATCATAATGTAAATATCTGATATGCAGGATGTATTTTCATTGTTACAAATTGAACATAATTAAAGCATAGTGATTAATCACAAAAACAACATGTAATTATATATGTGTTTTCCGATGGTCTTAGGTGACCCCTGTGAAAGGGTCATTCAACTCCCAAAAGGGTCGCGACCCACAGGTTGAGAACCGCTGCCATAAAGTTTAATTATATACTCACCATATAGTTGAGTAATTCTACTCCCAGATATTTAACAAAGAAATAAAAACATATCACTATTCAAAGCTTTGTTCATAATAGTTCAAAACTGGAAACAACTCAAATGTCTATCAGCTAGTGAATAAATAGACAAAATTTAGTATATCTGTACAATGTAATACCATCCTATATAATAAAAGCCTAATATGCTAAGTGTCCGGTCACCTGGTTGTCCATTCAATCAATCAAAGTGTAATATGCTAATGATATGTTAAGGCCACTCAACCACTCGCTATGATGTACACTGACCACCAGAGGGCAGACACTCCGACAGGTAGGTTAGCTTGCTGCTGGGATCTGGCCAATCGGGGCTGAGTGAGACAGGCCAGACACACCCTGGAGCCCTCCCATGGTCCCTCCCTGACTGGCCAACCTCCCGCATCCCTCCCTGGCCCCGATCCACTGGGGTCTCTCGGCCTGGCCTGTGCCCTCTTGCAATCCGGGACCCCTCAGGGGATGTTGGAGAGCTGGTTTCAGCCTGATCCCACAGGCCAGGCTGAGGGACCCCACTGGTGCACTAATTTGTGCACCGGGCCTCTAGTTAAGCAATAAAAAGAATGATCTGGTGCATGCAACACTATGAATTAATTTCAAAAATAATATGATGAGAGGAAGAAGCCAAAACAATCTAGTCACATAAATATGTAGAAAAGGGAAATTTAATTTATAATGACAGAAAGCACATTTGTGGTTACCTGGAGCTGGGACTTGGTGGGGGAGTGACTGCAAAGGGTCACAAGGGAACTTTTAGAAGTGACAGAACTATTCTATAGCTTGATTGTGGTGATGGTTACACACTGGTGCATAGTTGTCAAAACTCATGAATTCAGAACCTAAAATGTGTAAATTATATTGAATGTAAATCACACCTTTAATAAAGTAATTTTGTAAACAGATACTGGGAACTCACAGAATACCTAAAAAGATTAAAGAAATAGTATATGAGGCTGCACATTCAAGAACAATGATTTGCATTTGAAAGGGTCATACAAGGTAGAGTTAAATTCCAAGGCTGAGATCATTAAAAGATTAGAAGTCATCTTTTCCTCCACAGCCCTCCCACAGCACATGCCTACACACACCCTATTCATGATTGTGGACTCAGCAGACCTGGTGGGAGATAAGGGCCTAAGGAGCAGGATACACCAGCTATCGAAACTTTCTAGGGCAGGCAAAGGTATCAGGGCTAAGAATTTGCTGTTTCCTGCTCTGTATAGCACTTAACACCCCAGCCCCATAACAAAAAAATCACCAATATAACCACTGAAAATCTGTTATTCACAAAACCGATGTGTGAATGGTACTTTGGAGGAAAGGGGAGTTGTTCACACCTGGGTGTAGAGAGACCAGGGACTTTGAGAACATGACTAGAGAGGGAACAGCAGCTCAAGTTAAGATTGGGAAACAAGCTTGGAGCCGAGATTTCAAATGTGAGAAGGAGAATGTGAATTCCTCCCAAAGCTTCCTTGGGAATCCACAGAAATATTAGTAAGGTACTGGGTTTTCCACTTTACCTAATGGAGTCTGAGGACTTTTTTTTTATTATTGTTAATGGAAGGCAAAGAGCTGGAAAAGTAGGTGACACAAAGTTGCTTATTCACATGCTATCTCATTTATTCTTCACAGCCCTCCCATGGGGTAGGTATGGTATTATTTTCTCCACATTATAGATGAGGACGCTGAGACTCTCAGAGGTTGAGTACTGAATCAAAGGACATAGAGCCAGGATGTGGCTGTGCCACAATCCCAGGCTGCCACACATTGGCCCTCGAAGGGTCCCCAGTGACAGGGCAGTAAATAACTATAGGTAATATCAGCATAAAAATAAGAGCTACAATAGACATAGACTAAGAAAAACAGTAGGGAAAATGCCCAATTTTGTTAGTTCAGTTACAGAGGAGAGAACTATGGTCACATGATTTTGTTATTTCGCCAGATATTTATTGAACACAATAATTGCTGTGCTCGTAAGGAAATATTAACTCCTAAGCATATGCCTTATTTATAATCAGCAGTAGTTTTCCTTATTAATAGATAAGCATTAAACATAAAACAAATATTTTTCCAATAAAATATTTAATTCAAATTCTATGATAAATGTAAATCAGCATTTATTTAGCACCTACTCTAAGCTACTATGGACAAATCAGAGATGATAAAACATGATTCTTACTCAAAATAAATTTAAAATTCATCATATGCCTACTCTGATAAGTTTGCTGGTACCTATAATCATTCTGAAGCTTACACATTGTTCTCTAAATTTCAAGCTAATTTTACATCAAGGCCTGGAAGTTTATTTTCAATTCAGTTCCGTTAGAAAATCATTTCTGTAATTGTCTTTTTTTCTTAGCCTGCTACTGAAGTCATTCCACACAGATTTTAACTCTGCTCAGTTATTTTACCTCTATATTGACTTATATAAGGAAAAATTAAGAAACTAGCTTCAAGTAAGGAAAAATTTTACACCTACTATAGACCAGGAACTGGGCTAGGAGTTGACATTATGTTACCAGAACCCCAATGTTTTTCCTTGGTTCTGTCTGCCTGCATCCCCTGGCCCAAAGAAAAACGCATGAGTGAAATTTGCAGTATAGAAAGAAAACAGTTTAATAATGAATTGGCCAAGCTGGAGGCAGGGAGCTAATACTCTCAAGACCCAACTCCCTGATGGTGTGTAGGTTTCAGATTCTATAGGGCAAAATCACAAGACACTCTGGGTAAGGGTTCAGGATCTTGCTGGGAGCTGATTGGTCAGAGGTGAGGTAGGGGTAATGAATCATTCCTTCAGGTCTTGAGTACAGTTCTAGGATTTTTTCCAGAATTTATCTGTCTGGTCTTATAGGTAAGTAGCCAGGGGTCCGTTCCACCTTAAGGCTCAGGAGCTGAAACATAACTTAGGTCAAGATGTGATCTTTAGCCTGCCAGGGGTCCAGACAGTATGACCATTGGTCTGGAGGATGCTGATTATTCAGAGAAAAGGATAAGTCACTGGGGGGTATATATAGAGAGAACTGATTTTTAGAGCTAGGATTTAGCAGTAAATTTAGTCAAACTCATAAGGACCTTTCATTTCAATTATAAAGAGATGGAACATCCCCTCAAGGATATCACCACCTGGCAGAAGCAATAAAAATGGATGGAAGTAGCTCTAATACAGTGTGATATATGCTGTGCTGGCAGTGAGTATGATGCTCCATGGGAAGATAAAAGTAAAATTAATTTGATCAGAGAGTTACAAAACTACAAAAAAGATTCAACTTTTGCCTAAATTACATCATTTTATTGTTTATGTCACTTAAAAACACAACCATTCAATTAGTGCCTAGCAAACAGCTGGTACACACAAAAAAAAATGTTTGCTGATGAAAATGTCACCATGATGAATATTATGTGTTTTTTATTCTTTAGTCTGATTTGAAAACAATCAGCTTTTATAGTATCCCTCAATGAATAAGCTTCCAGACTTGCTTCTATGCTTACATCCATGAATGCGTATGTGTAATAATGTATATATTGTATGTAAATAAAAGCTCAAGAAACTGCCATTCAAAAGTTGTGAGCTGCTTCTAAGTCTCTCAGTGATGATGACCTAGAACCTTGGACAGATCTTCATACTTGGCTGAATCTCATCAGTAGACTATTTTAATCCGGGGATATAAGGTAGAAGGTAAAACGGGAGTTTCCAGAACTGGATGAACAGTACTCCTGGCATGCAGAATTCAAGCACACCAGAGAAATGGTGCTTAATTCACATTAGAAGATTGAGTGTTGCCCTCTGTGAAAAAGACTGAGGCACATTCCCACCTTTTAGGATTCAATGCAAATAGAATGTCTCTGCAGGGCTGAGGAGATCCCAACTGAGGCCAACTATCTATAAAGTATAGCAAGTGCTCCGAAAAAGTCATTCAAACTGACAGAAAGAGATGGTCAAGGATTTGTAACCTTGCCTCAATGCCAGGACCTCAGTTGAGGGAGGATAGGTTTAGGCATTTCAAGGGCTGAAATTAGAATCCCTTCTCTCTCCACTCGCCCTATCACTGAAGTTGGGTGAATTTTAAGGAAGGTGACCTTATAACTTACCAGCCAAATCAAGATATTTTTGAGAGTGAAAGGGAATAATATTGATAATTTTTGCTTTGTTAAAAATGGCTGTGTGTGACTGCCAATTAAAGAGATATAACATGGGGAGCCCAGAACAATATGGATGTGGCCCACCTTAACTGTTTTGTTTTTGTTTTTTTCACCTTAACCATTTATAAGCACTGAGTGTGGTGAGATGAAGTTTTCCTCCCATCATGTAGAAGAATCACTGCAGTTTACTTGAATGACCTGCATGAATGGCAACAAAAGATGAAGCCAGAGTCAAACCCAGTGACTCGGTTCAGCAAATCAGAGGGACTGGAACATTAATACAAGAAGAAACAGCAGCAGCAAATGGGGGACTGACTTAGAATACCATGTTTCAGATGCCTGTGCTTGATGGCTGATTAAAGCCAAGGTAGCCTTTCCTAGAGCTCCTCATTTCCTGCAGCGGCTGTGTAGCCCTCTGGCCTCTAGGCATCAGGCCCATTCTCATCCTGCAGGTCTCAGCACTTACTGGCACTCCTCAGAGATCATCTCCCTGGTCTTTCAATATAAATTAAGTGTCCCCATTATACTAATGTCAACACATAGGGGATATTTAAAACCACAGAGTAGATTATATTGCTTAGAAAGGTTATATGAGTATGACATAAGAGAGAGGAACTCTGGCAAATATCAATATTGCCAAGGATAGAGAGGAAGAGATAAAGATTAGTGGTTGAAACTGTTAAAAGAGAGAGAGAACTCATGGACAACACTGTAGTGATTGCAGGGTATGGGGGTGGAAGAAGGCATAGAAGTGATGGGAAAAATAAAATAAGAAATTGTAAAACTAGCATTTTTAAATGATAGCTATATGTCAGGAATTCTATTAAGTGCTTTTTCACATAAAATTATTTTATCTATTTATTAAATGTTTATTTATCTAAGGTAAAAATACTACAGACTGTTTACTTAGTTGTTAACAAGACACACAGATTAGCTGTCATGAAGTTTATATTATCTGGGGAACAAGATATTAAACAATGAGTTGTATACTATGGTAAAGAAATAGACAACGTTATGTATGCTGAAACAGGGAGCATGAGCGAATCTAATAGGTATGGAAGGGATTTCTGAAAGTGATATTAGAAAACTCTGGGTAAACTGAGGATTTGATGAGGGAAGAGAATGACTTCAGTTTCATTTGAGGTACATCGATGTTGTGGACGCCCTGTGGCACACAGTAGATGGATGTACATATGGCTGTGCATCTCAGAGAACGATCTAGCCAGAAAAATAAATGTAAGAGTCATCAGACTATAAATAAGAACTAATTCCATGGACATGAATGAAACAACTTGGGGAAAGCACAGAACATGAGCAGAGAATAGAATTTTAAAAAACTTCAACCACTTAATTAAAGAAGGATAAGGCAGAAAATATGACGAAAAAGCGGTGGCCAGAGAGATAGGAGAAAAACCAAGAGAGTAAGGGGTCCAGGAAACCAAGAGAACAGAATGTTTTACAGATAGAATAGTCAAATTTACTATTTTGAGAGTTCAAAAAGATGATTATGAAAAATGTATGTGATTGAATAACACAGAGCTGCACATTTTACCAGGAGAACCATTTTAATACAGCAGCAAAACGGAAGATTTTTAGCGTCATGGACTAGGGTAGGAGGTTAGCATACATTGTTTTCTATTGTATTTGCACAGCTGCCCTATGAGGAACATACTATCATTACCACTACTTGACAAATGGTAAAACTGAGGTTTGAGAGATTAAGACTCTTGTCCAAAGCCTCACAGTGAGTATGTGGTAGAGGCAGAATGCACAGCCCAGTCTAGAAGATTCCAGAGACTCTGGAGTACTGAGTACTATGAAATCCAAGACAGGATTTCAAGAAAGAGTTGGTAAAGATATTAAGTGATGCAGGGAGAAAAACTGGATGAGGACTTGAAAAGGTTCATTGAACTTGGTAATTAGAATTTAATGGAGACCTTTATCAGAATAAATCCCCTATATGGGTGGTACTAAAGCCTGATTGTAAGGAATTAAGGGATGGAAATTGACACTCGGAAGTACCAGTTAGTGCAGACTGCTCTTTGAAGGCACTTGTTTGTGACGGAAGAAAAAAGGGATAATGGCATGAAGAGGAGACAGGGGAATGGGAAAGGTTTTCAGATGGACACCTAAGCATACTTAGAGGCAGAGAGGACACAGCAGAACTGATGATTCAATAGACGAGGTGCTAATAGATGGAGCCATGTCCTACTTGTGGCTTGAGGGCCTGAGGTAAAAAGCAATGTCAGGTGGTTACCCTAAGAGTGGAACACCTTCTCTTTTGAGGCTAGAGGAAAGAGGGGAAGGACGTAAGGGAAAGGAATGGACAGCTGGCTTGATTTTCCCTGTGAAGTAGATTAGATTGTCTTCTAAAATTGCAGGGTACTAGGGGTAGACCTTACAGATTTAGGATAATGGTTAAAATGGAGACATAAAATTGGTGGTGGTGGTTGGTGTATGTGTGTGTGTGTGTATGTTTGTGTGTGTGTGTGTGTGTGTGTGTGTGTGTGTGTGTGCAATTTAAAACAGATGGAGTTTGAGGTAACCAACAAATAGCCCCTCCTTTCTCCACATGGGTTTGAACCTAACTAAGAGATTAACATGTAAAAATAAAATAAATGGAAATCAATATGTCCTCTTTGTTACTTTGGGAGCTATGTGATAACGTGCCTTAGGGCAGCAGGGGAAAAATGCTTTGTAATACAAAAAATTTTAGGATTAGACTTACCCATCCAGCCACAGGCAGCCTGTAAAACATCACATCTTCTCAAAGGGAAGGACCTGTCCCTTAAAATTGACATCATGGAAAAGGGGTGCAGTATGTGCACTCACCCCCTTAGAGCCGGCAAACATCCAGTTCTGATGAGGAAGGATAATGGCCACACGTGCCCAGTCTTTTGTTGACCAAAAAATGGAACAAAGGAACAAGGAGAGGCCAAATATGTTACTTTAATGTGTGTCCCTCTGCCTGGAACAAGAAACCTGGGGATTAAGTAATCTCCATTAGCAAAAACAAACAATACTGACTGTAGCCTCCTACCTTTCAAAGGAGAAAGTCCTACCCAAGAACTTGAGCTGACCCAAGATAGACGGAAAACTGTCATTTCAAAGCTGAGGGTGCTTCATGCTGCTAACAGAGCACAGAAACTTCACTCAGCAAGTTTTTTCTTGCTTTGAGTATGCGCAAGCAGGCTTGGAGTTAAGCTTACAGCCATGGCTGCAGAAAGTTGAATTGCTCTGAATGACAGAATAGGATGAATTTTTTTTAGACAAATGAGCAAAACATGGAGTAAAAAGAAGCAAATGCAGAGGGGGAGGAGAGAAAGAGAAGGAGAGAGAGAGAGAGAGAGAGAGAGAGAGAGAGAGAGAGATCAGGAGTGGCAGAGGCAGGAATTCAGAGCCACAAGAAACCTGGGAAGTAATCTCTACCCTCCTGCCTTGCACACAAAAATTTTTTTTTGCCCAAAATATTGGGACTGGTTGTGATGCAAGGTTAGAGGAAGAGGGTTGCATCAATTTCAGTTAAATCTAACAGGCAAAATAATTGCAGGATCTGAAGTACTTGGAGACTATCCAAGTGTGGGGTACTCTCGCCCCTCCCTATTGCAAAAAGAGAGGGATCAGGAGAAGGCGCAGTTCTGGGGTGAGGTGAGGCTGTAAGATCATTGCGGGTCCAAGGTGGCACACACATTGTGATAACTAAAACATTGTTCTTACACTTTGACCTTGAACATCCTTGAGGACCTTGCAAAGGTCTCTGGGAAAGAGGAAAATATGTAGGCCAATCTAGCTGAACTCTCCGAAACTGCCCCTTCCCATCTGTTCCTCACGGCACACAGCCTGCTTCACTTAATTTGCACACACTGACTTTCTAATTATTGACTTAAGTGCCTCGCCTGAGAGGTTTCCTTAGAAACTGCTTTAGAAATGGTTTAATGTTACAAAAATCTAAACTTAGAACCGAAAACCGAGTAGAAAATGAAAAGAAAATAAGTTGGTGTCATTGTTAGAATAAATGGTGTAATTGGACCTCTCGACAGCCCTGGGCATCCACATCTGAGCCCCTGCCTCACGTGGCTGAGATTTTTCTCCCATGCACTCAAAAGGCTTTTTAAGAGAGAATATAGATGTTAAGATTTTTCCTTCCTTTTCCCATTTGGAAAGGTTTGCATTGAGAAAAAAAAAAATCTCCTACCCAAAGCAGAAACTTGGAGCATTAATACCTACATTGAAAATCTTTGGGGCACATTTTATGTACCAATCACTGTGCTGGGACAGCCAAAGAAGCTTATTGCAACTTCTCTCAATTAAAATTCTTCTTTCGTTCTAAAGAAGTTTAAACATTCAAAAGTTTGTGGCCAAGGCAAGTTCATGTAGCAGAAGGCTGAAGAATTTGCCTTCAGATTCCTGCTCCACCACTTATATGACCTTGGGCAAGCTACAAAACTCACCTGTCAAGGTTTCACCATTAATAAACCAGAGATAAAAGTGCTCCCTAGTTGAGGGGTTTGAGGATTAAATGCAATAATGCATCGGTCATGTCAATCACAGCATTTGTGCATTCCTCATTCCCAGTTATTCAAACTTAAACATTTACCAAACTCCTACTGTGTACACCAGGCATCACACCAGGAACTAGGACTACACAACTGAAGATGATGCAGATGGTGCTCTCTCCAAGCTCACAGTTTTGTCCTCTTCTCCATAACCATTACTCAACTGGATGGAAGCTTGATAACCACTAGGCTCCTCAGCGGAATACCCAGAAAAATAAATTTAAGATAAGAAGAATAATTCCACAAATGACTGTGTTTATGTGCCAGAATTTTCAGGATACATATTTGGATGAAGTTATTATCATGGAAAGGGATGTACATAGGAGATTAATAAAATTTAAAATGTGAACAATGGATTGACACCAATTAGGCTTAATTTAAAGATGAACTGAGAGTTCTCTTTAAATGGCGGGAGTCTGCTTCTTTCTATTTAAATAGATATATAAAAGTAACCGGCATTCTATGAATTATTTATTATTTAATAAATATTTTAAAAGATACACATCGCATTTCCTCTGATTCTTTGTCTAGAGCAGTGGTTCTCAACCTTCCTAATGCAGTTCCTCATGTTGCAGTTCCTCATGTTGTGAAAGGGGGTCGCGACCCACAGGTTGAGAACCGCTGGTCTAGAGGAAGAATTCGAAGTACAGAGAATTTTCTGGCCAGCAAAGAAAATAGAGAATTTTGCAACCTATTCTATTTTATCCCTTTTACCCCTGAGCCTCACCCCACCCCTCATTAAACCTTAAACTGGAAACCTTTCAAAACTGATAAAATATGCTGTTAACATCCCCGAAATAAAAACAGCAAAACGGTTCTCAAATGAAAGCAATGTGCCCTCCTGACAAGGGTTTCACTATAACATAATTAAAAATAGTAACTCTTTTTTCCTCATTGTAGACAGGAAATCACTAGCAGAACAAGCACCGGCTTCAGATTTACTTAAAGATAACACATGAAGGAGGCATCCAAAAGCCTTTGGCTCCCTTAATGATTAACACATTTTATGACATTCCTTCAAATGATGGAGAAATCCTACCCCACATGGTATTGCCTCCATAGTTCCTGCACATAAAACATCCCTTTCCCTGGCACAGAATGTCTTTCACTCTTTTTTGCCCCTGCTCCTTGGCCAACTGTATTTTTCTATACATTCCCTATCACATTTATCTTTCAATACGAGTGCTGCTATGTGAGCAGGCAGAGGGGAGACCCTGAGATAAATGCAGTTTGTATATGTGAAGGGAGAACTTTTGAGAGACAAAAAGAACATTTATAACAGTCCATGCAGGGGTATAACTATATGTGTATTAGATGCAATTGAATATGCAAGTAATCAAAATGTAATATTTAATTTTATGTCAGTAGCAATGAATAAGCTCAACTATTTGTTGCTTAATATAAATTTTAAACAA
This sequence comes from Myotis brandtii, assembly GCF_000412655.1. Classification (NCBI taxonomy): domain Eukaryota; kingdom Metazoa; phylum Chordata; class Mammalia; order Chiroptera; family Vespertilionidae; genus Myotis; species Myotis brandtii. The sequence goes on from NW_005370660.1 coordinate 2,166,638, forward strand.
AAAAATCATCCTTCTGTTTTTAAACATCAAAAAAGAATGAATCATTGATAAGCTAAAAGCTGGCTTGTAAGCCAAAATCACAAGGTTTAAAGGAAATGGCTCAAATATCCACAAATCCTCCCACCTGTCCCTTTGTAGTCTCATATATACTATTAATGTCACATTGTGCCACCTATTGTTATAAAAGAATCCTTATGTTTTGAAGAAACCTTCATTTTCCAAAGTCATGCTATAAAATCAATTGTTTCAGTGAAGCAGCGGTTCTCAACCTGTGGGTCGTGAACAATGAAAATAATCCTGCATATAAGATATTTACATTACAATTCATAAAAGTAGCAAAATTATAGTTATGAAGTAGCAACAAAAATAATTTTATGGTTGGGGGTCACCACAACATGAGGAATTGTTTTAAAGGGTCACAGCATTAGGAAGGTTGAGAACCACTGAGTGAAGGGAAAAAGAGATTGGGGACTAGAGAATCGCAGAGTCTTCATAACAAATTTTGTTTTCCTTCAGGACTTTCAGTAATAAAGTTGACTTTTTAAAAATTAATCTTTATTGTTGAGATTATTACAGATGTCTATCTCCTCCCGCCCCCCAATTGCTCCCCTCCACCTGGTTCTCACCCAACCCCAGGCCCTCGCCACCCTATTGTCTGTGTCCATAGGTAATGCATACATGCATATAAGATCTTTGTATAATTTCTTCCCGCTCCCCCCGCCACACTCCCTTCCCTCTGAGAATCGTCAGTTTGTTCCATTTCCATGCTCCTGATTCTATTGCATTTACCAGTTTATTCTGTTCATCAGATTTTTTATTCATTTGATTTTTAGATTCAATTGTTGATAGATATGTATTTGGCTCTAAGTACATCGCTATAAATGGAACTTCCAATTCTTCATAATTACTAACTCAAGAGAAATACCTCACTTGTATATTATTACACTAAGGTGAACACAATATTGTTTAGATTTTTACAACTGTTTGCCCGTTGTTATGAAGAACAAATCTCAAAGCCAGTGAAATAAGTTGCTATAAGCCAACAGTTTTTTTACCCCTACATTCTGGGTGCTAGTTTTTCATTATGATTTATTCCAGTATAACCATATGTTTGATGTAATATAAGTAATTTTTTATTAATTATTACTTTTTAAGTTAAGAAAACTGGCATGTTTCAAAATGAGTATCAGCAAAAGAGTTAAAGTATAAAAACCATCCACTTTACATAATGGAATACTATGTAGAGGTAAAAAAGAAGGATCTCTGACCCTTTAAGACAGCATGGAGGGACCTAGAGAGTATCATGGTAAGTGAACTAAGCCAGTAAGAGAAAGACAAATATTACATGATCTCACTTATATGTGAAATCTAATAAAATAAACTGATGAACAAAATAGATCCAGAGAAATGGAAACATGGAACGGACTGCCAAATCTCAGAGGGAAGAGAGGAGGAGGGTTAGGAAGAGATTAACCAAAGCATTTATATGCACACTAGAGGCCTGGTGCACAAAATTCATGCACAGGGGTAGGGTCCCTGAGCCTGGCCTGCACCCTTTCTAATCCGGGACCCCTTGGGGGATGTCCAACTGCCTCTCACAATCCGGGACCGCTGGCTCTTAACTGTTCATCTGCCTGCCTGCCTGATCACCCCTAACCCCTCTGCCTGCCTGCCTGATTGCCCCTAACTGCTCCCCTACTG
>NW_005370660.1:2169525-2186933 GCF_000412655.1 Myotis brandtii
CCCCGGCTTCCCCTACCCCCCAGTGTCTTATGTCCATTGGTTTTGCTTATATGCATGCATACAAGTCCTTCGGTTGATCTCTTACTCCCCTCCCTTCTGCCCCCCAACCCTCTCTGGCCTTCCCACTGCAGTTTGACAATCAGTTTGAGGCAGCTCTGCCTCTGTATCTATTATTGTTCAAAAGTTTGTAATGGTCTTTATTATCCATGAATGAGTGAGATCATGTGGTATTTTTCCTTCATTGACTGGCTTATTTCACTTAGCATAATGCTCTCCAGCTCCATCCATGCCGTTGCAAATTGTAAGAGTTCCTTCTTTTTTACAGCAGCATAGTATTCCATCGTGTAGATGTACCACAGTTTTCTAATCCATTCATCTACTGATGGGCACTTAGGCTGTTTCCAGATCTTAGCTATGGTGAATTGTGCTGCTATGAACATATGGGTGCATATATCCTTTCTGATTGGTGTTTCTGGTTTCTTGGGATATATTCCTAGAAGTGGGATCACAGGGTCAAATGGGAGTTCCATTTCCAGTTTTTTGAGGAAACTCCATACTGTCTTCCATAGTGGCTGCACCAGTCTGCATTCCCACCAGCAGTGCACAAGTGTTCCTTTTTCTCCACATCCTCTCCAGCACTTGTCGTTTGTTGATTTGTTGATGATAGCCATTCTGACAGGTGTGAGATGGTACCTCATTGTTGTTTTGATTTGCATCTCTCGGATGATTAGTGACTTTGAGCATGTTTTCATATGTCTCTTGGCTTTCTGAATGTCCTCTTTTGAAAGGTGTCTATTTAGATCCTTTGCCCATTTTTTGATTGGATTGTTTATCTTCTTTTTGTTAAGTTGTATGAGTTCCCTATAAATTTTGGAGATTAGGCCCTTATCAGATATGACGTTGGCAAATATGTTTTCCCACGCAGTGGGTTTTCTTGTTGTTTTGTTGATGGTTTCTTTTGCTGTGCAGAAGCTTTTTATTTTGATGTAGTCCCATTTGTTCATTTTCTCTTTAGTTTCAACTGCCCTAGGAGCTGTATCAGTGAAGAAATTGCTTTGGCATATGTCTGAGATTTTGTTGCCTTTGGATTCTTCTAGAATTTTTATGGTTTCCTGTCGTACATTTAAGTCCTTTATCCATTTTGAGTTTATTCTTGTGTATGGTGTAAGTTGGTGGTCTAGTTTCATTTTCTTGCATATATCTGTCCAATTTTCCCAACACCATTTATTGAAGAGACTATCTTGGCTCCATTGTATGTTCTTGCCTCCTTTGTCAAATATTAATTGAGCATATTGGTTCGGGCTGATTTCTGGGGTCTCTATTCTATTCCATTGATCTATATGTCTGTTCTTGTGCCAGTACCAGGCAGTTTTGAGAACAGTGGCTTTGTAATACAGCTTGATATCTGGCATTGAGATCCCACCTACTTTGTTCTTTCTCAGGATTGCTGCAGCTATTCGGGGTCTTTTTTTATTCCAGATGAATTTTTGGAGAGTTCGTTCTAGGTCTGTGAAATATGCCGTTGGTATTTTAATGGGAAGTGCGTTGAATTTATAGATTGCTTTGGGCAGTATGGACATTTTAATGATGTTGATTCTACCAATCCAAGAACATGGTATGTTCTTCCATCTCTTTATGTCTTCCTCTATCTCTTTTTTCAATGTCCTGTAGTTTTCTGAGTAGAGGTCTTTTACCTCTTTAGTTCAGTTTATTCCTATGTATCTTAATTTTTTTGGTGCGATGGTAAATGGGATTGTTTTTATAATCTCTCTTTCTGAAAGTTCACTATTGGTGTATAGAAATGCCTCAGATTTCTTGGCATTAATTTTGTATCCTGCTACTTTGCCAAATTCATGTATTAAGTCTAGTAGTTTTTTGATGGAGTCTCTAGGGTTTTGTATGTATAATATCATGTCGTCTGCAAATAAGGACAGTTTTACTTCCTCTTTTCCAATTTGGATGCCTTTTATTTCTTCTTCTTGTCTAATTGCAATGGCTAATACTTCCAGTACTATGTTGAACAGGAGTGGTGAGAGTGGGCATCCCTGTCTTGTTCCTGTTCTTAGGGGAAATGGTGTTAGGTTTTGTCCATTGAGTATGATGTTGGCTGTGGGCCTATCATATGCATAACCCATGGACACAGACAATAGTGAAATGAAGGCCTGGGGGGTGGAGGCTGGGAGGAGTGAGGTGGAGGGGATCAATGAGGGGAAAAGGGGGACATCTGTAACACTTTCAACAATAAAGAAATTTTAAAAACACCAAAAAATAAATAAAATTATGAATAAAATTTTATTGAAAATGTTAAAAAAAACAAAACAAAACAAAAAAACCATCCACTCACTAATGTCTCTCCTTTCTCCACATGACCACAGAATTTAAGAATATGAAAGATACTCATAAACATAAACATTTGAAGTGCAACTCCTACTTTGGACTAAAGGATAGAGCATATAATATCTACTCTCTTTCTCAAAGGGTAATTTGAAAGTCATTATCACTAGAAATCTAGAAAAATGTCAGGATATTGGTAACTTACTTTAAAATAATTCAGCAAAGACAATGTGGTACTATGAATGTGCCAGTTAGTTTAAGCTTCAACTCTATGGTAAGCAATTAGTCTTATAAATTTAGACTACAAACATCAATTTAAAAAATAAAATTAAAAATACAATAAATAATTAGTTGTTAAATAATAGTAATTTTTAAATAGTAAAAATCATACTACAAAGCTAGTTAGCTGGTGTTATTTCAGAAAGGCCACACTCCAAGGTGGCCAAGGCTGGCATGTTGCTAAGCCACATCTCAGTCAACAGCCAAGGCTTTGCTAACTAGCAAAGTAAGCATAAGAAATGTGTTTGTTTGTTTTGAGAAATTGCTTGTTTGTTATTTATTTTTATAAGTATATATTTTATTTATTTCATAGAGGAAGGGAGAGGGAGAGAGAGATAGAAACATCAATGATGAGAGAGAATCATTGATTGGCTGCCTCCCGCACACCCCACACTGGGGATCAAGCCGGCAACCAAGGCATGAGCCCTGACCCAGAATCAAACTGTGACCTTCTAATTCATAGGTCAACGCTCAACCACTGAGCCACACTGGCTGGGTGGTGGTTTGTTATTTAGCAAGATAAATGTTAGCAATAAACTCAAAGTAGTGAAGACATGTGGATTAGCTAAATATTTTTATGACCCTTCCTAGACGTACTTAAACAGAGACCAAATACCCTGGAAGCTTCTGACCTGCACCCTTACAGAGAGTGCTCAGGCTTGATTCCCACAGGTCCTGCTTGGACACTTGCATTAGGGGAATCCGGTTGCCTTCTCCCTGCCTCTATACTAATGGGTGTGTGCCTTGAGCAAATTGTTCTGGTGATAAGGTGGCCAAAGCATCGGAAAGGACACAGAGCTGGGACTTCATCCAGCTTACCAAAGAAAGAACATACATTGCTCTGTGAATCTTTTCTAAAGAAGTTTTATTTAATAAGTACCTGATTGTGTGGCTTTTTTGGTCTGTAAATTGTTTTCATTATAATCTAGCAGCCAGGTTATAGGGGAGTAATTTAAAACAGGTCCCAACACAAAATGTTACATGTGGCCATATGTAGCCTAAAAGTTTATGTCCTGGCTTCCAAGCTAAACTTTCTATATGATATTGAATAAAATCTTATTAAAATGAGAAACAATATTTATTCCTTTAATTCTGGTGAGGGTAGTTTAGGAGGAGAAAGGGATGAGTAAATTTAGACAAGGTTACTTGTTGTAGTAGTTCCTGGACTAAAAAATTATGAAAACTATTATTCCAGAGTAATCTTCTGCTTCTTTCATTTGGATAATAATGGTATTCTAGGAGTAACAATTAATCTCACGGTTTAGGCAAACTAATGATAAAAAGAGTAGCATAGAAAAAGAACTTGAGGTGATGCATGACGAATTCAGTAGGTAAAAGGATAATCATTTTTAAATTTGATTCTGAATCTTCAACAAATCTCTTAGTTTGCAAACTATCTATGATCTAATTCTTATAAAAGCTAGGCAAGTCATGTAATTAAGTGAAACAAAGTGTGTTTCATATCAAGTACAAAAAGCTGCTCAGCTCCCATCAATGGTGGCCAGGTGGATGCATGGGCCAGATTGTCCAGCTTTCCAAAAGAATCCAGAGGTTTACTATTAATACTGTGCAATAAAGGATTCGCTCAACAGGTCTGGGTTCACTACCTTTGCCTTTGCCTAGCTCCTGAAAGGCGAAGTCCAAGCCCTTGGAATACCTTGCTTGATAAGAGTGTCTGTTTACCTAAGGGCCTTGGACTGCACCAAATAGTCTGCGCTGACAATGTGATTTATAGTAGGGAACTAGGGTCATGTGATATTGATAGGGGGGACTTATAATCTAACAGATAGAGCATCTGAATTAATCTGAAAAGTAATCATATTATTTTAAATCTTAGAACACATATACTTAAGGTTAAGGTTACATTTCTTATATGTGAATAGGGGGTTACGTTTTTCTTCAAGTTTCCTTTTCAAGGCCTGTGCTAAGCGATTGAGGAGGTGACTCAGCAGTGAATCCAGCAAGCAGAACTGATAAACATGGTCAGGCTGACCCACCAGGAGTCAAAACATCTCATCAACATCGTCTCATCTTCTGATGACTAATTGTAATAGCTGACGTCTGCGGACGCCCAGGACTACACGTAGCTGCATTCCTCACCCTAGCCCCTTTCCCTTTATAATCCTGTTCCCTGCACCTTGCTGGGGAGGCATGATTTGATGCGTGTAAGTGCCCTGTCTTCTTGGTTGGCTAGCCTTCTCAATAAATGCCTAATATGATTCAACCCTGCCTTCGTTATTAGACACAGCAACAGGCAGCCCAAGCCCAATCGGGGGTTTCCTGGTAACAATATCAGCTTGACCTCTGGAGGGACTAGAGCATAAAGTCAGCCACATGAGCAGTCAGTCACACCTATGTGACCAACCAAAAAGAACACTGGACCCAAGGCTCAGGTGGAGTTTTCTGATTGGCAATACTCCACTCATGTTGCCATGCATCACTGATTAGAGAATTAAGCACTGTCCCCATATTGGGAGGGGACAAATGGAAGCTTGTGTCTGGTGTCTCCTGGACTTTGCATCTTTTTTCATTGCTGTTCCAATCTTTATCCTTTTTCTGTAATAAGCTGTAACCACAAATAGAACAGGTTTTTTGGTTGTTATGTGAGTCCTTCTAGCAAATGACTGAACACAAGGGTAAGTTTTAGGGGTTTCCAAATACAAATACTAAATTTAAAAATACCAAACAAACCAACTATCTATATATATAAAGAGCCAGGGCTCCTAACAACCTAAGGCTCGATCAAACACTGGAAATCAGTGCTAGGTTGCCATGGTGACCCAGCACTGACTGCCGAGGGGGGCTGTGGATCAGGACCGGAGAGAGGCCTAGAGAGAGAGAGGCAGGATCTGATCCACAGCCTCTGTGACAGCTTTGATCAGCTGTTGCCTCCAAGGGGGCTGCTAATCAGCCCCACCTCTTTGATCAGGCCCAGAGATAGGCCCGGAGATAGGCCTGGAGATGCTGACTAGCATAGAAACCGACCAATCAGAACCTAATCTGGGTGAACTGTGAAGGCAGAACCTAAAGTGGGGGCTGAGAAGGGGTTTTAAGTGCAACAGCTGTTTGGTGTAAGATGTAAGAAAGTGGTTCAATTTTTTAATGACTACTTTTGCAGTATAGTGCATATGACTGGCTATCAGTCCAGATATAGGGATTATGTGTTTTTGTCTGCAAAGAGCATCTCCTCCTGCTGAAAAAGGCTTTCTCCTCCATTTAATATAATCTACCCATACTAATAAAAGGGTAATATGCTAGTTAGACCAGGTCGACCGGCCATCTTCCAGACTTCCAACTTCCTTCTGGACAAAGCCATGGTGGTGGGGGCCAAGGCAGAGGCCATTAGGGGCGATCAGGCCGGCAGGGGAGGGTAGTTGGGGGCAACCAGGGCAGAGCAGGAGGGCAGCTGGGGACAAGATTAGGCCAGCAGGGGAGGGCAGTTGGGGATGAGATCAGGCCAGCAGGGGAGGGCAGTTGAGAGCAATCGGGCCAGCAGGGGAGCAGTTAGGTGTCGGTCAGGCTGGTAGGGGAGTGGTTAGGGGGTGATCAGGCTGACAGGCAGAAGCGGTTAGGGGCAATCAGGCAGGCAGGTAGGCAGGCGAGCGGTTGGGAGCCAGCAGTCCCAGATTGTGAGAGGGATATCCGACTGCCGGTTTAGGCCCGACCCCTAAACCGGCAGTTGGACATCCCCCAAGATTGGAGAGGGTGCAGACTGGGCTGAGGGACACCACCCCCCAGTGCACAAATTTTGTGCACCGGGCCACTTGTATAAGCCATATTTGAGTACAGACCATCAGTTTGCAACTTCTGATCTCTAGTTCTAACTCCTAATAAGGCCAATGTTAGAAATAATCAAGTTCAGGTGGTAAAGCAGAACACTAATGTACAAGCAAGCAGAGAGGGGCACAGCTCTTTGTTGACTGGCTGTAAGAGAAAGCTTAGGAAAGAAATTTTGAGGAGTTCAAAGTGGACTGAACTTATTGGAAATTAACATTGTATCTTTTGGGGGGAGACACCGGAAAGATTCAGGGTTTCTGCAGCTGTAGCATTCAACTTTATTATGGAGATAAAAGTTCTACATTCAGTCTGAAAATTTCCTCTCAGTCTTCTTTCCTATGTTGATTCATAAAAACAGATGATGTTACTATTTATGTCACTGCTGCTTAGTTGCCTCTTTATAAAGAATATCAATCTAAGTAATTCTAAGATCCCACAATATAGCAGCATGAGCAAAAACTGGAATAAAAAGCACATAAGTGGTAAGAAGTCAGCTTAGTTCACTTAATTTAACATATATTTCTTGAGTATCCAAAGACCAATGTGAGACACTGGAGACACAACAATAAATACAATGCAGTAAAGTCTTAATGAAGCTGGGGGGGGGGGGGGGGGGGGGGAAAAATGTTCCCATGGAGAGAGAAATGCTAACTCAACTACAGAGCACTATATTCAATTTTTAAAAATCTGTTCCTTTCTCCTTCAACCTCTGGCAAATGGTGAGTGTTTTTTCCCCAGCACAATCTCGAAGATAACTTTGAGCATACCATTCTCATTTCTAATGTGATTCAAGTCAGTGGGTAAAGGGTGATTGAGTATTTCTCAAAAGTTGATCTTTGAGCCCTGGCTGGTTTGCACAGTGGTTAGAACGTCAACCTGCAGACCGAAGGGTCGCAGGTTCGATTCTCAGTCAAGGGCACATACCTGGGTTGCTGGGTTGATCCCCTGCAATGTGAGGGAGGCAACCAACGGATGTGTCTCTCTCACGTTGATGTTTCTCTCTCTCTCTCCCCCTCTCCTCCTTCCTTTCTACTCTCTCTAGAAACATTCTCATTTCTAATGTGATTCAAGTCAGTGGGTAAAGGGTGATTGAGTATTTCTCAAAAGTTGATCTTTGAGCCCTGGCTGGTTTGCACAGTGGTTAGAACATCAACCTGCAGACCAAAGGGTCACAGGTTCGATTCTCAGTCAAGGGCACATACTTGGGTTGCTGGGTTGATTCCCTGCAATGTGAGGGACACAACCAACCGATGCGTCTCTCTCACGTTGATGTTTCTCTCTCTCTCTCCCCGTCTCCTCCTTCCTTTTCACTCTCTCTAGAAATCAATGAAAAAGATATCCTTGGGTGAGGATATTTTTTTTAAAGTTTATCTTTGAATTGGCCCCATGGCCACTTCCTGAAAGATGGAAGGAGCGCAAGTGCTCATCAGACTGTTGTCTTCACCGCTCACCCAGACCAACTGCTTTTTTCCTTGCATTTAAATAGTTTGGAAGCATTAAAATGTTTTCCAGAGTTTTATGTCAGATCTTTTCAATTTTAAACAATATTATTGAAAGTCTCATTCATGATCTTTTTCTCATGGAGATAAAGTATCAATCTCTATCTGAGGCTGCAAAGTAGATAAATCAATATAACCTTGGCCAACACGAGAAAGCCATGTATAAGCAGAAATCATGTTGAAAGAATACAAATGAGCTGTTAAGAGGGCTTAAGAAACTCTGTTGTTGCTGCTCTGGGAATTTGGGGAGATGGTGTCATTATAAGCAAATATGCCATGTGTGTCATTTCATAATGAAACACTTTTTTTAAGGCATATTTAACATCTGGACAGCTCTAGAACTCTTGAGGTACAGAATATAGGATAATTAAATAAGCAATAAAATGTTATTCTCTGGGGAAAAGCCTATTTCTAGGGAAGCTACAGCACCACACAGACTATTTTTATTCTATGATATTACCTTACTAAATTATGTAAATTTCATTTGGACCACAAAGTAAAGAACCTTTATTACTCAATATGTTTACCAGTAAATGTGAACAACTGTTTCATCTGTCTATTGTTCCATAAAAATGAATGTATTTGTCCTTCCCTTTTGCATCAAAGACAATTAGTAGATGAACAAAAGTAAAAAAGATACATATGACCTTTATATAGAATAAACTACTATGTTTGTTTATTTCTTGGAAAATGCAACAATATACTAAAAATTTGCTGAAGACAATAGCAACAAATGAACAAGAATGGGAGGAGTAAGAAAGGGAAACAGTAAGCAGGAAGAGGAAGTGGAGGCTTAGAAAGGAAAAGAGATTACATAAAGATTGGGACATCAGTGAATTCCTGGGTCTGTAAGAATGTGGAGTTAGATCCTTAGTGGAAGAAACAGCAATGGAAAAAGTCTTTAAGGCTATTAATTCCACCTCCCCAACACCTGGCATTTCCCTCTCCCCCATGAGGCTTTTGGAATGCATCCACTTTTCCCCTCCCACTTTTCTTAGGTTTTGTGGGCATATTTTAGTGTTTATTTAAATATCTATTTTGGTGTGCTCCCTGTGGTTCAGCCATCCTTAACTAACATAGTTAATTATTCCCTGATTATTTTCATCCATTAAGACTTAATTCTTGTCTATGTTATTCATTATTGTATCTTCATTGTCAACAGCTTTGTTGGCATGTATTAGGCACACAATAAATATTTATTGAGTGAATGAATGAATCCAATAATATGGCAAGGATCATTGCTCAATAAATAATGAACAATTATTTATTGAGCAATGATCCTTGCCATATTATTGGATTCATTCATTCACTCAATAAATATTTATTGTGTGCCTAATACATGCCAACAAAGCTGTTGACAATGAAGATACAATAATGAATAACATAGACAAGAATTAAGTCTTAATGGATGAAAATAATCAGGGAATAATTAACTATGTTAGTTAAGGATGGCTGAACCACAGGGAGCACACCAAAATAGATATTTAAATAAACACTAAAATATGCCCACAAAACCTAAGAAAAGTGGGAGGGGAAAAGTGGATGCATTCCAAAAGCCTCATGGGGGAGAGGGAAATGCCAGGTAGAATTTGTTCACTGATTCATTGTTATAGTTACAATTATATTAGCCATAAGACTCCCCAGATTTGAATATTGTAAACTGTGTGAAGTGACATAAACAAACTCTACTTTCCCAAATGAGTGAACGCCCGAACTTGTACCCTTAGAACCTTATCACACCAGCACAGAAGGCCACAGCCTGGCAGCCACCGGTAAGGACCAACGTATTTACTCGACCACATAAAAACCCCGGACTTTTGACACTCAGTGTCTCCTGCCCCAGAGAGGACTGCACGTCGCTCTGCGTGACGACCCCGAAGGACTCGGCTGCCCGTGAGCAAGCTGACTCTGTGGCCGCATCCGTCCTGTCCACGTCCTTGTCGGTGTGCATCGCCGGGTGGTCATGCTGGTGCTAGGAACCACTAGAGACTGGTAATAAACCCGTGTGATTGCATACTAACTGTTTGTCGGTGTGTTATGTTTTTGACTTGGCCCTGCTGCCTCAGGCCTTAAGTTCCCAGAGGAACACCGTTATTGCTCACTCCGGGACACCTGCGTTTGTCCCAACTCAGGCCGAGGCAATAAGTAATTATAGAAGATTGGGGTCAACTGGGACATTCATCTTCATCTGTTCTCTTTTCCCCTTTTGAATACCTATTACCCATGTGTTCGGTTTCTTGGATTTACCCTCCAATCTATTATCTTTTCCCTCATAATTTCTATCTAGCTTTTTGCTCTATATTTTGACATTATTTATTAATGGTCTTTGAGGCCACTAAGTTGTGCCCCAACAGGGACCATTATTTTATGTACTGAATACTTTCATTTTCAAATCATGTGTTTAATCTACCGGAAGTCTTTTCTGTGCAGCATGTAGATCACCTTAAGTACTCCCATAATTTAATTTCGTCTCCCCTCAAGTACTTCTCATTATTTTTCTTTTTACTGCTCTGATTGGGCGTTTCACTGCTCTGTCCTTGAGTTCACCTTTCCTTTCTTCTGCTTCACCTAGCTGGCTGTTGAACCCCTCTAGTGCATTTCACAGTTCAGTTATTGTATTCCTCAGCTTTGTGCCTCCCATTTGATACTTTCTTATGTTTTCTATCTCTTTGTTAAAGTTTTCACTGTATTCATCCCTTCTTTTCCCAAGTTTGGTGAGCATCTTTATGAACATTAATTTGAACTCTTTCTCAGGTAAACTACTTATCACCGTTTTATTAAGGGTGTTTTTTTCCTTGTTCTTTCATTTTGGAACATATCCCTTTCTTTTTCCATTTTTGCTTGACTCTTTGTGTTGGTTTCTATGCATTAGATTAAACAGCTACCTTTCTCAGTCTTGAAGAAATGGCCTTATATAGATAAACCTTATTATAAAACCTTGCCCTAGCTCTTGATCATCTCTGAAATCTTTGCAATTGTCTAAGCAGCCTGTTTTTTAATGGCTTCCAGCATTTGCGTGTGTGCCAAGAACAGTGTCCCTAAGGGGAGGATTTCAGTCAGCACTTAGATTTACAATGATTGGAACCTAGACCCTCAGGCAGCAACTTTTAAAGTATGCAAATATTCACAGTTCTGTGGGACCTCAAGCATAAGCCCTGCTGGCCACCAAAGCCAGGCAATCTGAAGGTATCTCTTGGGCAGCCGTTGCAAAAACCAGGGCTCCAATTTATAAGGTCCTGTCTGAGAGAGACCAGTGAGTTATAGGGACGCAGAGGGAGAGTGTAAAGACACCAGCCTATGTTCAGGAGGGCACTTTGGTATCCTCTAGATGTGAGCCAAACCTGAAGTTTGTCCCTCAGGCTGAAGCTCCGGGACAAGCAACTAAACCTCTTTGACAGAAAGACTGGGGGTGTTTTCTGTCTGTGTGGTGCCCTGGGGGTGGTACCCAGCCAAAAACTATCTCACGTATTACAGTCTCATGGGGCCCAGAATGCCAGCACCCCTGGCCTCCAGAGCCAGGTAATCAAAGGGTGTTCTGTGGGTGGCAGCCACAGAAACCAGGGCACCAGACGTGTGTACAAGCTCCCCTCCAGGAGATACTGGCACACTCCGAAGCACAGCTCAGGGAGAGCACAGAGATGGTGCCCCTGGGAAAGAGAAGAAGAAAAAGATGGGGCCAGCCAGCTAGAGTGGAAGATAGTAACTGTGGCCAGAACAAAGCTCAGGGATGTATATTTATAGATGGTGTCTGCAGGAAAAAAAAAAAGAGTAAGAAAAAAAGAGAGAGAAATGATGGCACCTGCTAGGTAGAGCAAGGCAGAGAGAGAGTATGAAGATGGTGTAGTCCCCTAGATATGAGCTGAATTAGATGCCTGCCCCTCAGACGAACACATTAAGATAAGCAAATGAGCCTCATTCACACAAAACCTGGGTGCCTCTCAATTGGCTGCCTCACACTGAGCCTTGAGGTGAATGAATCTTAGCCCCTAAGCCCTTTAAGAGTCACTTCTCAGATGGTTCAAGTCTTATGGATCTCACAGACATTGAGCCCCCTTGGTTTTCAAAGCTAGAAAACCTTTGGGGACTCATCTCTTGGGTGCTGGTCTTAAAAATTGGGATGTCCCATGTGGAGTTCAAGCCTTTCACTCCTCAGAGAGATGCTCCAAGGTTTGAGTTCCCTCCGGTTGAGGGTTGCAGTGCTGAGGATGGGGTTTACAGTGAGATGGCCTCCCAGCCTCCCCTACCTGCTTCCATGTGGGCTCTCTCTCCTCTGCCAGGTGCACAGCGTTAGGTCCGCGCCAACAGGAGCCAGGCCAAGAGACGTTGTGAGAGTTTAAGAAACTGTATTACATTCTCCCACAGTGGGCTGAGACCAGTGTGTCGGTGTCAGCACCGAGGGAGTGTTTATGTTTACTTATATAGGGACTGGGTCAGGATTGCACCAGCCAGCTGGGGGAGCTGCCTGAACAACAGGATGTCCTTGGAAGATAGCAGGATATCTGGTGGGCACAAGTCAGGCAGAGGGGAGCGCCTGGGTTGTTTGGGGAGTGTATCTTATCTTCTGCAGCTGCAGGCTGTTTGCTTCAAGCTATGGGGGGAAAAACTTATAACAATATATTTCAGAAAACATGTCCAAACAGGAGAGCCAGGGGTAGTACATCCTAACACATAGGAGTTGCTCAGACAGCTTTTAGGTTTTCTTTTTCAGAGGAATTTGTCCCATATGCAGCTGCACATTTGGTGTCTGTGGGAGAAGGAGAACCCAGGATCCTCCTACTTTGCCATCTTGAACTGGAAGCTCTTCCCCAGGACTCCTATTTCTGTATTTTCATGGCATGTGTTCTGATGGCTCAGCTTGTTCCTTCTCTCTTGGGTGTCCAGACATTTTTAGCTGGGCTGCTATCCTTTGTAGCTTCTTTGGGACTTATATTTTACTAGAGGCCCGGTGCATGAAATTCATGCATGGGGAGGGTCTCTAGGCCTGGCCGGCGATCAAGGCTGTCTGTGGGGTGACCGGCAGGGCAATCAGGGTCCCCACTCGCACCCGCCTTAGCCTGGTGCCACCCGCTCACCTGCTCCACCATCCCGCTGAGGTCCCGCTCTCATCAGGGCCCATTGGGGCCAGCAGTCCCTCCACTGCCACCTGCTGCCAGCACCATGTCGCCGATGCCTGCCATGTTCCGCACTGCCACCTGGTGGTCAACGCACATCTAATTCCTGGTCACTCGAACTCCTGCCCATGGGGACAATTTGCATATTAGCCTTTTATTATATAGGATTGTTTATATAGCATAAAGGCAGTGGGACTCACAGGTGCAAGAGGCACAAGGTCTCAGGATCTTGCCTGAGACAGACAGGCAGGGCACCAGGCCTGCAGGATTTCCCTGAATCTCCCACCCTGAATGGCAAGGCAGATGCAAATTAGCCTTTCATCTCTCTTGGTCTGTGGATCCTTAAGGATGGGTGACCTAGTACACTCATTGAAACTGAGGTGGGTGTCTCCCCAAGATATCCCAGGATTAAGTCCCCTGGCTTTCCAACAAGGGCTTACAAAGTGCTCTGTAAGCCAAGCAAGCCCTGTACCAGTTTTTACCAAAAGGACCCCACAGCGCCTAAATTCTCACCTCCAGGCCAGGGCCCACAGGCTCCACAGATACCTGGCTCAGGAGAGTCCAGTAGCTTCAAATTGGAAGTGGAGGAGCGGGAGCTGTGTTGTGGTCACCACACTCCTAGGATCACGCACACGTTTTACATCACAGAGCACTTCCACTGAGTGCCACCTATTATCATCCTGGTAACCAGTGTTCAGAACTCCAGGTTTACAGAACATACTTTGGGAAATGCAGATAAACAGACCCAGAGAGCATCTGTAATGCAAACTGATTTGTTTTGTAAAAAAAAAATGTTTCATAATGTAGGCTTTGGTTATGATCAATGTTTTTAAAATAGTACTTTTGATAAACCAAGAATGAAAATCACTGAAAATAAAATAAAAGGAAAACAAATGTCTCTAACTTTGCATGATGTTATCCACATATTTGGAAAACAATTTCACTATTTGGTGAGAATTCAAATGAAGCCATACACAAACTTAATACTCAAAAGAGGGGAAAACTGCTTGCCAAGCTGAAAGAATGTTATTGAAGATTCCTTACATAAATGTTCCTTGACCTTTGAGTGAACCAACAGGTCTTAAAAGTAGCAATAGCCAAAGCAAATCCCCATAGCAAATAAAGTTTTTAGATGAATGTATCAGATTTTTTTCCTTCCTCAGCCTAAAGAGGAATTACCATCAACCATGATCAGGAACATCAAGTTAACATTTTCAGGTTGTTTCTCAGAGACCTTTGGAAGTCTGTGATACAGAGTGAACATTGTTCCAGTTCTAAAGGAAGACAGGTCAAGCCACTGATGGAAAAATAACTTAAGTGCTTACTAAGAGATCAGTACCTGAGCCCTAGCTGTTCTGGCTCAGTGATAGAGCATTGGCCTGCGGACTAAAGGGTCCCAGGTTTGATTCCGGTCAAGGGCACTTGCTCGGTTTGTGGGCTTGGCCCCCAGTGGGGGGCGTGCAGGAGGCAGCCAATCATTGATACTCTCTCATCATTGATGTTTCTATCTCTTTCTTCTTCTCCCTTCCGTTCTGAAATCAATAAAAATATATTTTTTTAAAAAAGAGATTACTACCTGAAACAACCTCTGCTCAAAATGTCCAGTCCCATATTCTGTGATATTCTTATCATTCTAGGGCTTTTAGGGCTATTTTAAAATCTATTGTAGAAATAAAATGCTTCAAATAATGTTTTAGTTGAAAAACTTTTTATAAGTTGCATTACGTTAGATTTCTGTAATAAATAGGATTATGGTCTAGAAGAAGATGAATAACTGATTATTCTGAATTTTACAAAACTTTTTCATTACTGCTTTGCTCACATGTTTAAAGGTATCATCACATTTCCTACTGTCTGAATGCAACTACTCCCTTGTTCTACACTACTGTAGCATGAGGATGCAAGTTGCTTGATTTTCAAAAGCATCTAAAAGTCTAGTTTTTCATTGCTCATCATGAAAAGATATGATCCATTTTATTTTTCATCTATCTGAATTAAACAACAACGTTTATAGAAAAAAATTTTAAAGGCATACCCATTAATTAGGCCCAATGTTCTCCACAAGTGTTAACAGACAATTTACTCACATATTGCCATTCAAGCAACTGGGTTCTGAAGACAAATGTTAAACTTCAAAAAAAATTAAATAGCTCAACAATGTTGAGAGCATGGCAGAAAAGCTATGATTTTGTGCATTTAAGGCTTTTACCAAAGGAAGGTAAACTTTGAGGTGGTACAGAATTATGACGTTGCTGGGAGACTGCAGCCGAAACCCACAGAACGTACAGCATTGTCACTGCCATTGCTGTGGCTGAGGTAATGTTGGATCCTCTTCTCCTCCGTTGGCTGCTTTTACCACTTGCTAAGATTGGATCTGATTCAAATACAAATACTCCAAATACAAAATACCTTCAGGAGACTTCCCCAAAGTAAATAATAGAAATGAATGTCTTGCCGAAACCGGTTTGGCTCAGTGGATAGAGCGTCAGCCTGCGGACTGAAAGGTCCCAGGTTCGATTCCGGTCAAGGGCATGTACCTGGGTTGCGGACACATCCCCAGTGGGAGATGTGCAGGAGGCAGCTGATCGATGTTTCTCTCTCATCGATGTTTCTAACTCTCTATCTCTCTCCCTTCCTCTCTGTAAAAAATCAATAAAAATATATTTTTAAAAAAAGAAATGAATGTCTTTAACATGATAGCTGCTCCTGTTTTCTTCTGATTTTAGCTGCTCCCAGAGGAGCAGAACTCAGCAAGTGGGCCTCTTCCTTCAGTGGCCTCCACGTACTGTCATCCCAACCCAGGCAACATGATCAAGCAGCTTCTGTCCCCTCCACATTCCCTTTTCCCAAAAGAGAAGTTGTATAATGTTATAATGTCATGATGAAGGGCTTTGGAATCAATCATGAGCTCCAAACCTTACAAGTTTCCAGATCTCTTCTAAGCCTCAATGTCCTCATCAGTAAAAAGTTTCCATAGTCCTACCTCTGAAAAGGGATAAGATTTGTAAAGGGCCACATATAGTGCTGGGCCCATGGCAGCTGAAAATACAGAGCCTCTCTTCTGAGTCTCTTCTCCTCTCTTTTCTCCGGACCATGGAGACATACAGAAAGAAAGAACTGGGACGAAACCCTGCACTTGCTTTTTCTGATGCATCAAACCCTTCACCTTTCTATCCTCTATTCTACAATTTAAGGGTAAGAAGACAAGAATTTTCATATCAGACCTTTCCCATTCTCAACCTTATCCACCGCTCCTTCTTTACCCAAAATGATCATTTCTCCGACTGTCCACCCAAACAATCCATGCATCTTCAAGCTCTATGCAGACTGTTTTTTCCCACCTAGAAGACTCTCAACTTTATTTCAATGAAATCCTACTCAACTTTAGCATCAGTTTGCCATCAGTTTGTCTCTTCATGCTTGTTCTGGGAAGGAGTCCATGAAATTCTAAGTTCCTGTTTTGCTCACAATAGCCTTTTAAGAGCAACAGCTCAAGAGACACTTTTTGCAAAAAAGATGCTATAATTCACACCATCTATGCTGAGTGAAATTTGCTACTTAGGCCTCAGAGAAGAGTGGTCAGGTTAAAGGCAAGTCACCACTTTTATTGTTTTTATTATTTCTTTATTGAATAAGGTATTACATATGTGTCCTTATCCTCCCATTACCCCCCCACTCATGCCCTCACCCCTCCTGTTGTCCGTGTCCATTGGTTAGGCTTATATGTATGCATACAAGTCCTTTGGTTGATCTCTCCCCCTTACCCCCACCCTCCTCTACCTTCCCTCTGAGGTTTGACATTCTGATCAATGATTCTGTCTCTGGATCTTAAATCTGCTTTGCTGGAATCGTATAATGAATCTTCAGATTGAGCTTCAGTTAACCCCATAGGGTGGAGAAGCCAAGCCACCCAATTGCATCAGGCTTTGCCTGCAATACCTACAACTTTGGGTGAGTTCTCAAGAAATTGGAGTTCCCCCAAAGACTCTTGACGTTCTTCCTTGCCATCTCCCAGAAAAGCAAGCTTCCCTCCTTACCTGGGAAGACTGCCATGAGCCATATGAATAGACAAGGTAGCAGGCCATTTCTCCAAAGGGCATTTATCAACTTCAAAGTTAATCTTCATTCCTTAAAGCTTTCTAGTGACATCCAGAGTCTAGGCATGTCTGTCTCAGACATAATATTCCAGATAAAGTCATGGCTAATATGACAATTGGGAACTGGCTTTTTGTGTCCTGTTATGAAGAAATCCAATTCTTATTGGATTTCTGCAAACAAACATGTTGCCATTTAAACAAAAATACTCATTCATTAAAAGTTTCCAAATTCTGAAGGGATAGAGTAGGGAGAAAAATATAAATCCAATATTGCTTATAAAAGTATTATTTACCAAATTTCTTTAAGAAAA
>NW_005370660.1:2186986-2189728 GCF_000412655.1 Myotis brandtii
AGATTAAACCCTTATCGGTGATAACATTGGCAAATATGTTCTCCCATGCAGTGGGCTTTCTTGTTGTTTTGTTGATGGTTTCTTTTGCTGTACAAAAGCTTTTTATTTTGATGTAGTCCCATTTGTTCATTTTCTCTTTAGTTTCCATTGCCCTAGGAGCAGTATCAGTGAAAAAATTGCTTCGGCATATGTCTGAGATTTTTCTGCCTGTGGATTCCTCTAGATTTTTATGGTTTCCCATCTTATGTTTAAGCCCTTATATCCATTTTGAGTTTATTTTTGTGTATGGTGTAAGTTGGTGGTCTAGTTTCATTTTTTTGCATGTATCTGTCCAATTTTCCCAACACCATTTATTGAAGAGACTGTCTTGACTCCATTGTATGTTCATGCCTCCTTTGTCAAATATTAATTGAGCATAGTGGTTTGGGTCAATTTCTGGGTTCTCTATTCTATTCCATTGGTCTATATGTCTGTTCTTGTGCCAGTACCAGGCTATTTTGACAACAGTGGCTTTGTAATACAGCTTGATATCTCAAGTCACCAGTTTTAAATGAAGTGGCTTGTATAAACCTTGACAGGCCACCAATTTCATTGTGGTTAGTGACAAACAGACCACATCAGATTTTCTTTTTTCTTGAGAAATACTAATGCTAGTATTGGAAATTTGGGGACCCAGTGTGACTCTGTGGTCCTTTGCAATCCTTGCAACAATGTCTCATGACCTAGAATCACAACATACTAGCAACATACTGCATAATATAGGCAGTACAGAGGTTACTGCTGATCAATCAATTTTTATTGATTAGTCCATTTAAACCTAATCAACGAGATTTTATTATATAGACAAAAATAGTGCAGTGGAGAGAATATGGACTTTGGAGTCAATCATGTTTAAACCAGATACCATGACTTTACCATTTAACAGAATATCTATAATAATAAAAACGTAATGTGCTAATTAGACCGGATGGCCTTCCAAACAACCTTCTGGACGAAGCCGGGGCTGTGAGGGAAGCCCAGGTCCCAGGTGCCAGAGGGAAGACAGTGCCAGCAGCTGGGGGAAGGAAAGCCTACTCTTGCACGAATTTCATGCATCAGGCCTCTAGCATGTAATATTGAACAAGCTATGATGACTCTCACTAAGCCTCAGTCCCCATTTTTACAGTGGGTATAAGCAAAGAAGCTAGTACAGGACTCTGTCATATGAGCAGCATTGAAGAAATAACTGTTCCCTTTTCAAGCTTGTCCCTGATTTCCTATTTTAACTTTTAAATGTACTTATTGCCCCCCAAGATCCAATTAAATAACATTCTCACTGCCAAGTTCTTTTTTAAAAAGGCATTCAGGTACAATTATAGGGGAAATCTTAAAGTAGACAAAAATGTCCCGAGTTAAGAAAGGCAAGAGACTTTAAAATGTAACAACTGTTATCTCTTGAATATGGATATTGGGCTGTCTTTTTATCCACTTCATAAGTGATACTTAAAATCAGGTCACACTCTCCAAGACTAACAAGGGACGTTAAAATGGGAAAATGGTCTCTGTTGTTCAATCCATTTCCATAAGAATCCAAGAAAATCACAGAGAAATCAAAACATGACCAAAAAAATATGACATCTTAAAAACTCGATTTTCGAAGATGGCAGCGTAGGGAGTGGACCTGTGCGTGCTGCTCTCTCACAGCATCATTGAAACTACCAACTATGAGGCAAACAACCACCACTCAGAATCATGGGGAAGTTGGCCCAGTGAGAGATCTACAACTGGAAGAAAAGAAAGAAGCGCAGTGAGACTGAGTGGGAGCTACGGAAGCGCCAAAAACAGAGGTACGCAGTCACATGCCAGGCGGGCTGCAAATGGATTCGCAGTTTTTTTTCAATAGGAAGCAGTTACGAACCCTCGAATCCTCTGGGCTTGCTCGGGGCGGGTCTCTGAGGCCCCAGATCCCACGGGGAGAGGCGGCCACGGCCTTGCAGCGGTCGGAAAGCGAGGGAAGCTCTGACGCGCCGCTGCTCGCCGGCACTGAGGGACGTGAAGTCCTGGTGTCCTGGGGAGGCGAGGGGCGCAGAGATGCCACCCCGCCCTACTCAATTTACATCCCCATCCGGGCTGTGCCAGAGGCACAAGAGGGAATGACTGTGCTTTTACAAACTCTCAAATCCACTGAACTGGTTCGGGCGGGTCTCTGAGACCCCAGGCCCCACGGGGAGAGAGGGCACGGCCTTGCAGCCATCAGAAAGCGAGGGAGGCTCTGGCACGCGGCTGCTCGCCGGCACTGGGGGACGCAAAGTCCCGGTGTCCTGGATAGGCGAGGGGCCACTGAGACTCTGCCCCAGCGACTCCCTGAGACCCCGCCCTACTCAATTTACATTCCCATCTGGGTTGTGCCGGAGACACAAGAAGAAACGCCTGTGCTTCTGAAAACTCTCAAATCCACTGAGCTTGTTCAGGCGGGATCATGAGGCACCACCTGCGCTTCTGCAGCCTAACCCAACAAATTGCAGACTTCAACTGCTCGCAGCCATGGGAGACACACTCAAGTAGCAGACCCAGGAGAACCAAGATGGCGGCATAAGGAAGAGACCTGTGCGTGCTGCCTCACACAACATCGAAACTACCAACTATAGGACAAACAGCTATCATACGGAACCATGGGAAAGTTGGCCCAGTGGAAGCTCTACAACTGGAAGGAAAGAAAGAACATTGAGACTGAGTAGGATGTGCAGAGACACCAAGTACAGA
>NW_005370660.1:2190063-2190313 GCF_000412655.1 Myotis brandtii
GGAGATTTTGTCTGGTGGGGAGCCGCCCGGCAGGGGACAGAGGGCCAAACTTCGTGTTTCCCCGGTGAGGCTGGGACGGCCCCAGTGAGGTCCGGGACAGCCCCGGTGAGGTCAAAATGGCCCCAGTGAGGCCGGGACGGCCACAGTGAGGTCGGGATGCCCCCGGAAAGATCGAGACGGCCCTGGTGAGGTCAAGACTGCCCCGGTGAGGTCGGGATGGCCCCGGTGAGGTCGGGACGGCCCCGGTGAG
>NW_005370660.1:2190762-2191514 GCF_000412655.1 Myotis brandtii
TCATATGCATGCATATAAGATTAACCAATGGACACAGGACACCCGGGGGGGGGGGGTGGGTAGGAGCCAGGGGAATGTCAAGGGGGGGGAAAAAGGAGACATATGTAATACTCTTTTTAATACTTTAAGAAATAAAAATTATTAAAAAAAACAAAAACAAAAACAAAATTCGATTTTCACTCAAGCTTTGCTGAACTTTTCATAAGCTCACCTTGGTTTCAGATAAAACTTTCTCATTTTGTCTCAATAGGCCCATCTGAATCCCTCAACTGTAAATTCAGCTCCTGTTCTGAGTAGGATCTTTTCTCCCTTCACTTTTGATGTCATACCCTCTGCTCCTTTTCTCCATGAACCCATAACAAATACTAGCTTACAGGCAAGGAAAAGCAAGCAGAGCTTCAAAATGGGCCAGGGGCGGCATTCTTAAAAATAACTCTGAAGAACAGCACTCACTTATCCAATAAAAACACGAGCAGAATTCAGAATAGTTATACTGTGGGATTTGTACATGTATCTGCTCTTTGTAAAGGTAAAATAAACATGAAAAATTCCGTAAAATCCTCACCAAAAGTCACCTGCCACCACCACCACACCCCCACCCCCATCCTTTCCAATAAGCACTTGTTGGCAGAGGCAGGAGGGAAATGGAAGTTTCTTGCCTCTTGAAGTGACAAGCACATTCTTTCCCCAGTCGCCAGGCTACTTCCCCCCCCCCCCCCCCCCCCCCCACCACCTCACCCCACCTCCAACCA
>NW_005370660.1:2191860-2198313 GCF_000412655.1 Myotis brandtii
CCCCACCACCCACCCCCCCCCCCCCCCCCCCCCCCCGAAGCACCAGCCATTCTCAAAACCCAGACATTATTCCCTACACTGGCCGGCCTGGGCTTTCACTCTCAGCCAAGACTGTTTCTCCCTGAAATCTCTTGAGGACACTAGCAGCCAGGACTTGGAAGACTGTGTCTACTTAAAGCGAGCTGGGTTTTTGGCGGGTAGAGAAAGAAGGAGAGAGGGGGAGAGATATGAATGGGAAATACTATGTGTCAGCACGAGCTCAAACAATTGTGTTTGGACAGTGACGGTGCCCTGGTGCTGCCAAGTGATGGTCCATAATTCTCATAGTGCTTTCTTCCCAGACTCTGAGACTGTGGGATCTTTTTTCACTGTTGTTCACAGCCCTGGGACCCCCAAGTTCTACCATGGAAAAAAAAAAACCTGCTCACAAGATAGGTATGTCTGTTATGAATACAATTTCTTTCATTTATCATACGACTGAGAAAAGCTGTGGGACTATGGGATATGAGGAGGGGGGCTAAACCCATTCATTTACTATATGCATTCGCTCCGAAAAGACAATGTGAATTAATTCCTCTTCAGAGATTATAAGGAGTGAATTGTTTATGTTTCTCCCAATTAAGCATGTCCCTCCCTTGGCCACATGTGTGTTGAAGGTGGGGATACAAAGGCAAGTTTGTTCACTTCCAAGCTGCAGGAAGTCAGCAATCAGAAGAACAGGCAAATGCCTGCAATTTTTTAGAAACTCCGTTTTTTTAAAAAAATTGAAGCTATCCTATGTCCAGACTATCCTGACTTGATAAGTAACCAAGAATGAATTTTTTTAACTCCACACAGAGCTATTAACCACTGTTTGCAGTGCTTCTTGAACATACAGCACATTAACCTGTCATTACATTGAGAGATGCCAGCCAAAGACCAGCTGAATTAGTTAGATTTGGTAATGTGCGAACGGGACCTAAAACACAGAGGTTTAAGCATGATTGTCGTCTATTTCCAACTCTCATAACAGTATGACTGCACACAATCCAGAGGCAAGAATTCTGGCTCTTTCTATTTGGTTAGCCATCCCAAGGACATTTCTGTCATCCACATCCAAGATGATCTTCACTGCAGCCAGTGAAAAGTGGGAAAAGAGGAGTTGGGGTATGGGGGAACCCATCACTTCCCTTTAAGAGCATGACTCAGGATTTGCACATATTATTCCTGCCTACATCACATTAACCATACATGGTTACAAGCGATGATCTGAAACATGCTGTCTTTATTTTGGACATCCATGTGCCAGCTAAAAATCAAGAATTCTATTAATTTAGTACAGGAATTGGCAAACTACCACCATAGGCCAAATCTGGCACACTGCCTGCTTTTAAGTGACCTACATGCTAAGAACGGTTTTTACATATTTAAGTGGTTGAAAAAAATCAAAAGAAGAGTAAGATTTCATGATATGAAAATTATATAAAATTCAAAAATGTCAGTGTCCACAGATAAGCTTGTATTAGAACACAGCCACTCTCATTCATTTAAATATTGTCTACAGCTGTTTTTGTGCTATAAGGGCAGAATTGAGTAGTTGTGACAGACCACATGACCCACAGGCCTAAAATATTTACTACCTGGACCTGTTTGAAAAGGGTTTTCTGATCTCTGCTTTAGAAGAAAAGAAAAAAAAAGTATTGATGGATAACTAGCTAACTTGCCATACCAAAGTGGTAAAATTGGGAATACAGGAGGGTGGGGCTATAAATAAGTTCTATTTGTTTAAAAATTTTTTTTCACATAGCTTTATTATTTATCTATGCATGCATTATCCCAATTATCCCAAAACTTAATGGCTTAAATAGTAAACATATATTATTCTGTTTTTATGGGTCAGGAATCCAGAAGCGGCTTAGATTTCATCCATATGGCTCTGGCTCAGTCTCTCATAAGGTTTTAGTTAGGATACAGTCTCATCTGAAGGCCTGACTGGGGCTGGAGGAGCCACTTCCAGATGACTCACTCACACGTCTTTTTACAGGAGGCCTCATTCCTTGTCATAAAGGCTTCTCCTAGCATAGCAGCTTCTCCACAGTGAGAGAGAGAGAGAGAGAGAGAGAGAGGGGAGAAATAATTAGGAAATCATATTGCCTTTTACACCCAGTCTTCAAAACCTCATAGGTCATGTCCATCATAATCCTTTCATTAAAATAATTCACTAAGTCCACTCCAGCCCACACTCATGTAAGGGGAATTAATTTTCAGCTATTGAAGAGAAGAATATCAAAGAATGTGTGGTCATTTTAAAATCACAATAGGCCCAGCAGTGTGGCTCAGTGGTTGAGCATTGACCTATGAACCAGGAGGTCACGGTTCAATTCCGTTAGGGCACATGCCTGAGTTGTAGGCTCAATCCCCAATGTAGGACTTGCAGGAGGTAGCTGATCAATGATTCTCTCATCATTGATGTTTCTCTCTCTCCCTCTCCCTTCCTCTCTGAAATCAATAAAAAATACATTTTTAAAAATGTATTTATAAAAAAATCACATCATTCCAGAAAAAAAAGTAAATAATCTGTCTTCAGATAATGCTGGAGAGCTGAGGCTGGTGATTATGAAATAGGTAGTCACCTGACCAGAAAAGAAGAATAGCAAGGATTACATTAGAGAAGGCAATCAAGTTTTACCTCTCTCATCTACTCTAGTCAATCGGTAGTAATTGCCTAGAGTACTATGTTGGAAAGGATTCTGATTGAAAGCTATCAAGTCTACATATTTTCTATCATTTCAGTAAAAAATATCTCCAAAGTTCAACCAATGTGATTTTGGAGAAAAGAGCAATATGTAAGGCATGTTCAAATCTCCAAAAAGCTTATGAAGCCATAGTTGTTGGGTATTTTTCCTAAGGTGTTTCTCTGAAGTACAGATTTCCTAAGAGATTCCCTATTCTCTCCATCAAGCCTTCCTGCCATTAACACACAAGAATTTATTGAGCACCTACATGTTACACATAGGTACTCTGGACACCAGAGATAAAATGGGGAACAAAATAAATTTCTTGTTCTCATAGTAAAAAGGAATTCTTATCTTCTGAAAAAAAAAGTTTTAATATTTCTCCCTCTTTTTAAAAGCCATCTGTCTTCTTACTAATTGCACTAGATATTATATGCCAATACTAAACAACAGTGGTGATTTTTTATGTTTCTGGTTCCTATATTGCAGGGTTACCCAGAGTATGTCTGATATAGTATTTCCAGTGGGTATTAACAGATATAACTTGAATAAAAGTATTTCATGATCACCTAAGATGGAAAATGCTGGATTAAACAAAGTTAAATAGATTTCTCTACTATAGCAACTTTAATGGGCTATAAACAATCAGAAAAAAAAATAGTGTAACATGCTGCATTTCCAATAGTTACCTGAGTTTGAAATTCAGTTTTTGTTTTTACAGAATCCTTATTCAAGTGGTTTGACAAATACTGCTGAAGTTGTTGGTTTCTTACCTCCCTTTCAGCCATATCAGTTCTCTTAATTTCTCTAAAACCTTAGAGTTCATTACAACACATAAATATCCATCATTACACCAGTATACAAATTCTAATTGGAAGCAAATAGTAGCAATTATTTGCATAGAATAATTCACTAATTCAGTAATATCTGAATATTTTAAAGCCATACAAGTATTTTATACTAGAAGCCCAGTGCACAAAAATTTGTGCACTCGGGGGGGTCCCTTAGCCCGGCCTATGACCTCTTGCAGTCTGAGACCCCTCGGAGGATGTCCACCTGCTGGCTTAGGCCCGGGATATTTACATTATTGTGACTATATAAATAGGGGGTTTCTATAGTAAACTATAATTACTTTTTCTACCCTGTACAACTTTACCCCCACCACCCGGAATTAATAATTGCCTTAGTTTTTATTTACTTAGTTTTCTATATATTTATCACTAATTCCTCCCCAAACTCTTTGCCAGTTATCTTTTTTCCTCTCAAGACCTTCAGAGGTATTAGTAGGATATGGATTTCATCTTCCTAAAGAAATCTCTCGCCCTAACCAGTTTGGCTCAGTGGATAGAGCATTGACCTGGGGACTAAAGGGTCCCAGGTTCAATTCCGGTCAAGAGCATGTACCTTGGTTATGGGCACATTCCCAGTGGGGGGTGTTCAGGAGGCAGCTGATTGATGTTTCTCTCTCATCTGATGTTTCCAACTCTCTATCCCTCTACCTTCCTCTCTGTAAAAAATCAATAAAATATATATTTTTAAAAATCACTAAAAAAAAATCTCTCCCAGGACCTTCTGACCTGCTTCTGGCCTGGTGGTAGTATATGCCAGGTATACAGCTGGCCCCTGGACACTCGTGGGAGGCCTTTTGCTTCTCTGTTCTCATTTCTCTTCCTTGGTTTATGTCCTCTACCAGCTTCTTTAGAAAGCATTTCAAGACTGTGAATGTCAGAAAATGTCTTTATTCTGCCTTCATGTTTAATTCATATTGGGCTATGTATGGAATTCTAGATTGGAAATCATTTTTCTTCAGAATTTTCAAGGCATTGCCTTCTAGCTTCCAGTCTTGCTAAAAGTTTCCAATATATTCTGATTTTTGATTTCTTATATGAGGCCTATATTTTTCTCATTGAAAGCTCAAAGTGTCCTTACCTTTCTCGCAAGTATTCTAAAATCATCCATTGTGCTAGGCACTCAATGGACTCGTAATCTGCAGATTAATTAATATCCTTCAATTTGGAGAAATTCTCTTAAAATATTTTGTAATTATTTTCTTTCCGTCGTTGTCTCTTCTCTATTTCCAGAACTCTTATTATTTGGGGGATATTGAACCTCCTAAACTGGCCCACTAATCTCCCTTTTCTCCCATTTTCTATCTCTCAATCTTTTTGCTCTGCTTTCTGTGAGATTTCCTCAAGCTTACATTCCAGCTCTTCTATTTATTTTTTCCTTTTTGCTATCACTCTTCATTTTTAAGCACTTTCTTTTATTATTGATCTTGTCTTATGGTTGTAATATCCATTTGGATCTCTCTTTGAAGAATGTTCATCTCCCTACTCTGAGTTGCCTTTTTTGGTTTCCATCTTCTATGATACAAGTTGTCATCAGATATCTGATATTCCTTGACATCTGCTTATCTTGACAAGAAGAAAGGGAACTAATCTTTTATATATATATGCAGGGTTTGCTTTAAAGACAGAAAAGAAAAAGGAAAGGAATGGAAATATGGAAAATCTCAATAACTATTGAATCATGGTAATGGATGAATTGGGTTCTATTGTACTATTCCCTCTACTTTTGATGTTGCTTGAAAATATCTACACTAATAAAAGACAAAGATGCTAATTGACCGTACCTTGGCTACGCCCATCAGCCAATCAGAAGAGTATGCAAATTAACCCAACAAAGATGGCTGTTAAATTTGCATACTGCAGGTGGGGCGGGAAGCACGAGATGCTGCCTGCAGGATCCAGGCCTCTGATCCGTGACCCGGGGAGGCGAGGCAGGCAGCGCCAGACGCTGCCCGCGGGATCCGGGCCTCTGATCTGTGACCCAGGGAGACTGTGAGAGGACACAGGCCAGGCTGAGGGACCCCCCTGAGTGCACAAATTTTTGTGCACCGGGCCTCTAGTCTATAATAATAAAAGCACAATACGCTAATCAGACCAGACATCCTTCCAGATGAAGCCGGGGCTGCAGCCACGGGATTGAGTCAGCCACCACAGCTGCAAGGGAGGGATCCAGGCAGCCGTAGTGGCTGTGAAGGCCTACTCTCAGGCAGCACAAGACGCTGCCTGCAGGATCCAGGCCTCTGATCCGTGACCCAGGGAGGCGAGGCAGGCAGCGCCAGACGCTGCCCGCGGATCCGGGCCTCTGATCTGTGACCCAGGGAGACTGAGAGGGCACAGGCCAGGCTGAGGGACCCCCCCCCCTGCACAAATTTTTGTGCACCGGGCCTCTAGTCTATAATAATAAAAGCACAATACGCTAATCAGACCAGACATCCTTCCAGATGAAGCCGGGGCTGCAGCCACGGGATTGAGTCAGCCACCACAGCTGCAAGGGAGGGATCCAGGCAGCCGTAGTGGCTGTGAAGGCCTACTCTTGCATGAATTTTGGGCATTGGGCCTTTAGTTTATAAATAAAATTACAGGATATAAAAAGAGGCTATATCAAGGCCTCTGCCTCATGAAGAATTTGTGTGCACTGTAATGTAACAGGAATCTGATGACAGCAGCTTCACCAAGTATGTAGCCTCATATAATTTGCCTCATATTAAAAAAAGTGCAGAGATGTGCAGCTCAGTGGTCCCAGAGAGTCATCAGTGCCCCAGGATCCTACCTCCTTTCATTCTCCCATCCTCTTTATGTAGCTTAATTCTTCAACGTTGAATACGTTGTGGGATACTCTCAAGTTGGCTGTTACTGTCAACTCATTACCTACTTTTTTTAGGCAAGAACAA
>NW_005370660.1:2198630-2202700 GCF_000412655.1 Myotis brandtii
GTGTTTCTCTTCTCTCTCTCTCTCTCTCTCTCTCTCTCTCTCTCTGTCTCTCTCTCTCTCTCCTTCCTTCCCTCCCTCCCTCTCCCTTCTTCTCTGAAATAAATAAAACTATATATTTTTAAAAAGAAGGAAGAGTTAAAGAGTAGAATCTAGCAGATTTCTTAGATTATTTCATCAGCTGAAAATGTCATGGAGTTACCCCTAACTGCAAACAAGTCTGGGAAAGTATTTTAACTTGACTACGGACACAGTGAGCAAAATTTGGTTTCTGTTAAACAAGAAAGAGAAATGAATAAATCTTTGGTAGTCTATTTGCCCTGTCTTTTCCAGATTCTTACCTGGTCTAATGGTCAGAGAAGAGAAGGCTGAAATGAATAATAATTTTTTAAAAATAGATACCCTTGTTTCTTTCTAAATCATCTCCTATTTATCATACTTCTAACCTCAAAATACCTTTACACTAGCAATTTACTTTTGTCATAAATACAAACTTCCATGGAATTCCTACTGTTTCCTTTGAATAACAATGATATAAATGTGTAAATAATTTCCATTAAATGTTTGAAATGCTCAACTTTACTATGTTAAGAAATGGTGGCTAGCTTCTGTTTTTATTTGAACTGTTTTTGCCAGCAAAAATAATTGTGCACATTTCTGGAAGTAGAACATTTGCCAGAGTGAAAAAAACACTGTATAGAATAACATTTAGCATTTAGCATATCATAACACATATTTTCTTACTCACAAATCTAGTTTAAAATCTTAATTTTTTATAGCTATGGCCTGATACTTCAGAATTTAATTTTTTCAACTTTGTAGCATATAAAAGTACATGTGTGAGCTTATAGTGCCAAGAAAAGTTTTCTTAAAGTTATTGCATTTCTTCTTGGAATTCTGGCTTCATTTTGCTCAGACCATGCCGAATGCCCTCTTATCCAGAACACAGAAATGCATTATTACAGTCACTAATCTCTCCACTAAGGCCTTTAATTTCTCTTTGAGTCTCTTTGACATCCAAAGAGTACTTTTCATTCTTTTTTTGGTAGGGATATGTTCTTTTTTTTTATTTTTTGGAATACTAATCCCATGTTATCAATTTTCTAATCCTATATTAATCTTCTACAAATGGCTGATGGCATCAATAGGGGGTAACTCTCTTTTTTTAATTTTAGTTATTGATTTTAGGGAGAGAGAGAGAGAGAGAGAGAGAGAGAGAGACATCGACTTTTTGTTCCACTTATTTATACACTAGAGGCCCGATGCATGAAGATTTATGCAAGAATGGGCCTTCCTTCCCCTGGCTGCCAGCACCGCCTTCGTTCCGGCCAGAGCCACCTTTCTGCCTTCCTTCCTCTGCCTTCCCATGCTACGCAGAGGTCCGGAGCAGCTGGGGCGGTGCAGGACACCTGGTCATCACCACAGTGATGATGCAAGCATCCTGTCCCGACCCCAGCAGCTCAGCGCCTGCATATGCAAAGTAACCTGCCATCTTTGTTGGGTTAATTTGCATACTCACTCCTGATTGGCTGGTGGACATTGTGAAGGTACAGTCAATTTGCATCTTTCTCTTTTATTAGTATGGCTTTATTGGTTGATTCCTGTATGTGCCCTGACTGGGGATTGAACCTGCAACTTTGGTTTATGGGACAATGATCTAACCAACTGAGCTATCAGGCCAGGACCATAACTCTCATTTTTAACAAATTCATGTGTCTAATGAACCCAAGGTGGTTCCTAGAAACCATATTCCCCCCAAATGGATCAGAATACCAACTGTAAAGAGTCTATTTCAAGTCACCCATAAAAGTGCATCCCTCTCAGTAAACAACCATGGTAATACAGTTTATTAGACATAATGTGATGAATCAGTATGTTGCCATGTAAAGTGATAATGATGATAAAGACTATGAAACAACATGGGAAAATGTCCATTATTTTATGTTAAGCAGATTGCAACTTGGGGAATATGGCAGCATTAGACAAAAACTAGAAGGTAATATGCAATAATAAAAATAATTGTGGTAGCATGTCTAAAATATTTTTTTTCAGTGTCTGCATTTTTTGTGTTTAGTCTGATTCTTCTTCAATGTGCAAGTGTTATTTTCAAAATTATAAAAAGAGGAGTAAAAATAATTATTTAATAAAGAAAATCTTGTCTTCTAGCACTTTCCTTTTCTGTACATTTTCCTGTTTTTTGGCCCTTCTCTGAGATAGATCCTCAGTAGCCTCATCTGTCCTCTAAATGCCTCCCTACCCACTACTTTCCTGAACAAGGGAACCCCTTCTGGCCCACCTCTCACCAGAGGCCTCACCATGTTATAATCTCATCAGCCTGTCTGAGTCCCATTTCCACTGGCCCTGTTTACTGACTGTGTTGCTTTTTAACCATCCATTTCCACTTGGACACTTTAATAGCCTCCCAATTGTCAATGATAAAGATACCTCTTCTTTTGATCATTGTAAGGATTTAAAAAATTAACAGATATAAAGCACTCCAATTACGGTGCCCATCACAGAGTTGCCCCCATTACACAATACCATTAACAGTATTAATAACAGCACTAATTGTATTCCTTCCAAATACATAGATGTGCATTTTAACAAAATTTTGGTCAAAAGAGCTTTCAAGCAATAGAACAGACCCATGAGAAAGTTATTTGAACCAGAACTAATGGGGAAGAGGGTTAGGTAAAACAAATGAGATTCACAGGGGCTAAGGGATTGTACTCAATCCTCCAACTAATGGCAGGACAGAGACAGAAACCCCAGTCTCTGGGCACTTGAGAGAATGTGCTCAGTGCTTACCAGAATGACTATATATATATCTACACTAATAAAAGAGAAACATGGTAATTAGCATACGACCGCTACCCTTTTCATTGGCTAATCAGTGAGTATATGCAAATTAACTGTCAGCCAAGATGGCGGTTAATTTGCATATACCGGCTCTGAGCGAAGACTGAAGACAACATGGAAGCCAAGGGCTATAGAAGGGAGCAAAGTAGAGGCCGAGCCAAGGCTGCAGAGGCAGGAGGCGGGAGGGGAAACCCAGCCACAGTGGCTGCGAGTGGGAGGGGAAACCAGGCAGCAGCGGCTTGGGGCGGGTTGGGAAAACCCACCCAGATGGAGCGGCTGGGGGCGGGTTGGGAAAACCCACCCAGATGGAGCGGCTGGGGGCGGGTTGGGAAAACCCACCCAGATGGAGCGGCTGGGGGCGGGTTGGGAAAACCCACCCAGATGGAGCGGCTGGGGGCGGGTTGGGAAAACCCACCCAGATGGAGCGGCTGGGGGCGGGTTGGGAAAACCCACCCAGATGGAGCGGCTGGGGGCGGGTTGGGAAAACCCACCCAGATGGAGCGGCTGGGGGCGGGTTGGGAAAACCCACCCAGATGGAGCGGCTGGGGGCGGGTTGGGAAAACCCACCCAGATGGAGCGGCTGGGGGCGGGTTGGGAAAACCCACCCAGATGGAGCGGCTGGGGGCGGGTTGGGAAAACCCACCCAGATGGAGCGGCTGGGGGCGGGTTGGGAAAACCCACCCAGATGGAGCGGCTGGGGGCGGGTTGGGAAAACCCACCCAGATGGAGCGGCTGGGGGCGGGTTGGGAAAACCCACCCAGATGGAGCGGCTGGGGGCGGGTTGGGAAAACCCACCCAGATGGAGCGGCTGGGGGCGGGTTGGGAAAACCCACCCAGATGGAGCGGCTGGGGGCGGGTTGGGAAAACCCACCCAGATGGAGCGGCTGGGGGCGGGTTGGGAAAACCCACCCAGATGGAGCGGCTGGGGGCGGGTTGGGAAAACCCACCCAGATGGAGCGGCTGGGGGCGGGTTGGGAAAACCCACCCAGATGGAGCGGCTGGGGGCGGGTTGGGAAAACCCACCCAGATGGAGCGGCTGGGGGCGGGTTGGGAAAACCCACCCAGATGGAGCGGCTGGGGGCGGGTTGGGAAAACCCACCCAGATGGAGCGGCTGGGGGCGGGTTGGGAAAACCCACCCAGATGGAGTGGCTGGGGGTGGACAAACCCACCAAGACTGAGAGGCTGGGGGCGGGTTGGGAAAACCCACCAAGAC
>NW_005370660.1:2202879-2205848 GCF_000412655.1 Myotis brandtii
AGATAAAAAAAATCAACAATGTCGCAGCCACCACTGAGAACGCTAGAGGAGCAGCTACGCGAGGTGCCGTGTGGGCAGCCATCGCCATAACTGCCCAAGGAGCAGTGGCACAAGAAGCTGCCACTGCCACCACTCAAGCCAAGCCTGCTGCTTCAACTCCAAGGCTGGTGACCACACAACCCACCACCAAGCATGACACATCAACCCCAGGCACAGCATCCACGGAGCAGCTTCCAAGCCCACCATGCAGATACAGGCCCCAAGCTACTTGACACCTAGATTCCTTGGTGAGAGCAAAAATAGGGAGGCAAAGAAACAACCCCAAAGAAAAGGAAGATTCACCAGAAAGGAAACTAAATGAAAGAGAGGCATGCAATATGTCAGAAAAAGAATTCATAATAAGGGTCATAGAGTTCATGAACAGGATGGATGAGAAAATCAAAAACTTATATAAGAATCAAGGGAAAATAAAGAGTGATATAGCTAAATAAAAACACTATAGAAGGTTTCAACAGTAGAATAGAAGAAGCAGAGGACCGAATTAGCAAATTAGAAGACAGGGCAGCAAAATACACCCAATCTGAACTGCAGTTGGAGAAAAAAATTAAAAGACAGGAGGAGAGGCTAAGGGAGCTTTGGGAAAACATGAAACATACGTATAATAGGGGAGTCAGATCGACAAGAAGTGGAGCAAGGGTTAGAAAATCTATTTGAAGATATAATGTCATAAAAATTCCCTGAATTGGGGAAGAAAAAGCCACACAAGCACAGAGAGTCCCAAAAAAGATGAACCCCAAAAAACCCACACCAAGACACATCATAATTATGATGGCAAATGTTAATGACAAAGAGAGAATCTTAAAGGTTGCTCGAGAGAGACAGAAAGTTACCTACAAGGGATCTACCATTAGATTATCAAATGATTTCTCAACAGATACAGAAACACATCAGGCCAGACAGGAATGGAAAGAAGTGTACAAAGTTATGCAAAGCAAGGGACTGAATCCAAAAATATTCTAGCTAGCAAGGCTATCATTCAAATTGAAGGGAAAAATCAGGAGCTTCACAGACAGAAAAAAAAAAAGGCTAAGGGAGTTTATCACTACCAAGCCAGCAATGCAAGAAATGCTAAAGGGACTGGTGTAAAAAGAAGAAATAAAAAGGGAAGAAGGAGCACAGGCACAAAAAATAAAAATGGCTACAAATAAATACCTATTAATAATAACTTTAAATGTAAATAGACTAAATGCTCCAATAAAAAGACATCAAGTGGCTGAATGGATAAGAAAACATGACCTATATATATGTTGTCTACAAGAAACCCACCACAGAACAAAGGGACTCACACAGACTGAAAGTGAAGGGATGGAAAAATATCGTTCAGGTAAATGGAAATGAAGAAAAAAAAAAGCTGGGGTAGCAATACTTCTATCTGACAAAATAGACCTCAAAATTAAGGCCATAACAAGAGATAAGCAAGGCCCCTTCATAATACTGAAAGGATCGATACAACAAGAGGATATAACTCTGGTAAACATATAAGCACCCAATGCAGCAGTACCCAAATACATTTAAAAAAACTTCTGGAAGATATCAAGGGAGAGATTGACAGCAATACAATCATAGTAGGAAACTTTAATACTGCATTGACATCACTGGATAAATCCTCTAGACAAAAAAAATCAGCAAATAAACAGCAATCCTAAATGACTCACTAGGTCAGATGGACTTAATTGACATCTTCAGAACATTTTGCACCAAAGTTGTGGAATATACATACCTCTCAAGTGCACAGGAACTTTTTCAAAGACAGACCATATATTGGGACACAGTTAGTCTCTCCAAATTTAAGATGATTGAAATCATATCAAGCATCTTCTCAGACCACAATGGCATAATATTAGAAATAAATTACAATAAAAACAATGAAAAAAATTCAAACACTTGGAGGATAAATAACATGCTATTAAACAATGACTGAGTTACCAAAGATGTCAAAGAAGAAATTAAAAACATCCTGAAAATGAATAACAATGTAAACACAACAATCCAAAATCTCTGGAACACAGTAAAAGTAGTCCTGAGAGGGAAGTTCATAGCATTACAGGCCCACCTTAAAAAAACAAGAAAAACTGGCAATAAATTATCTAACTCTACAACTTAAAGCATTAGAAAGAGAGCAACAAGAAAAACCCAGAGTGAGCAGAAGGAAGGTGGTAATAAAGATCAGAGCAGAAATAAATTATATAGAGACCAAAAAAAAACAATAAAAAAAACCAATGAAATCAAGAGCTGGTTCTTTTTAAAATATATATATTTTTATTGATTTCAGAGAGGAAAGGAGAGGGAGAGAGAGAGAAACATCAATGATGAGAGAGAATCATTGATCGGCTGCCTCCTGCACGTCCCCTAATGGGGATGGAGCTCGCAACCCAGGCATGTGCCCTTGACCGGAATCAAACCTGGGACCCTTCAGCCCACAGGCCAATGCTTTATCCACTGATCCAAACCAACTAGGACAAGCTGGTTCTTTGAAAGGTTAAACAAGATTGATGAACCTCTAGCCATGGTCAACAAAAAGCAAAGAGAGAAGACCCAAATAAACAAAATCAGAAATGAAAGAGGCAAAATAACAACAGACCCCACAAAAACACCAGGCATTATTAAAAAAATACTATGAACAACTCTATTCCAACAAACTAAATATCCTAGAGGAAATGAACATATTCCTAGGAAAACACAACCTTCCAAAACTCAATCAAGAAGAATAAAAAAAAAATATCAGCAGGCCCATAACTAAGGAAGAAATTGAAGCAGTCATCAAAAAGCTTCCAGCAAACAAAAGCCTGGAGCCAGATGGCTTCACAGGAGAGTTTTACCAAACATTCAAAGAACTAAAACCTATCCTTCTCAGACTATTCCAAAAAATTTGAGGAAGGCACACTTCCAAGCTCTTTCTATGAAGCCAG
>NW_005370660.1:2208008-2212756 GCF_000412655.1 Myotis brandtii
GAAATAAGTCAGTCAGAGAAAGATAAATATCACATGATCTCACTCATTTGTTGAATATAATGAACAACATAAACTGGTAAACAAAAATAGATCCAGAGACAGAGAAGCATCGAATAGACCATCAAATCTCAGAGGGAAGGCAGGGGAGGGGAGGGAAAGGGGTAGAGATCAACCAAAGGGCTTGTATGCATGCATATAAGCATAACCAAGGGACACAGACACTAGTGGGTGAGGGCATGTGCTGGGGGTGGGGGGACAATGGGGGAAAGAAAGCATATGTAATACCTTAATCAATAAAGAATAATAATAAAAAAAAGAAACATCAATGATGAGAGCGAAGCATTGATTGGCTGCCTCCTCTACTTGCCCCCACAACTCCCTGCACTAGGGATTGATCCGCAACCCAAACATGTGCCCTGACTGGGAATTGAACCATGACCTCCTGATTCATAGATCGATGCTCAGCCACTGAGCCAGGATATATATATCCAGCTGTCTGCTTATAAGAAATATCTCCTTTGTTTTTCCAAATTGCTATTCATCTTTGTCAGGCCATTCCATAGCTCCATGGACATTTGACCACCCACAATGCAAAGAATATAATTTCCTTTTCTGCCTTTAGCTCTTAGCACATATGAGTTGCTAATCCTTTCTTAAATCTAGGTGAAGCTCACATTCTCATGGGACTCATGTTTCCTCCAGAGGGCTCTCTAAATAAAGGGACAGCCCATCTGTGGATCCCAGTCCTGGTTGTTTCTAATGCACAGTTCATGTAAAAATGATGACCACTCCTAACTCCACCTTCGTAGTTACCTCTGTCTACCCTTTGGCCTTAATTTTAAGGTAAGAATACCATAGGGTTTTTCCAACCTTTTGTAGCAAGATGCAGTGGGAAGGGTATTGGACACTGAAAGGAAGGTCCCTATAACACCCACATAAAGAGGTAATGTGAGAAAGGCAAAGCAAGCAAAGGGATTTAAAAGCAGTCAGAACACAAGTTAACACCCTAGGCCAGTGATGGCGAACCTTTTGAGCTCGGCGTGTCAGCATTTTGAAAAACCCTAACTTAACTCTGGTGCCGTGTCACATATAGAAATTTTTTGATATTTTCAACCATAGTAAAACAAAGACTTTATTTATATATTTAAATGCCATTTAACAAAGAAAAATCAACCAAAAAAATGAGTTCGCGTGTTACCTCTGACACGCGTGTCATAGGTTCGCCATCACTGCCCTAGGGTTTCCATGATCTTTTCTACTGTGAGTTCTAAGCCAGAGGATCATTCCTGATCAGAAATTATTGGAAACCTGGTTTTGAACTCACTATAAAGATGATTCAAGAAATGCCCAACAGGGAAATTTTTACTTAGATTAGTTGATTCATTAATGACCATATTTCAACAACTCAAGCTTACTTTGTGGATGTGAATGCATGAGTAATACCCAAAACCACAACCCCAGACCTTAGGTTGAAAGTTATACTGTCAGAATTATCCCGATTTTTTTCTGAGTAACTAGGGAGATGAAAATAAAGAAACCAACAGGAAACGCATAAGTCTGTGCTTCTGAAAGGAGAGGGTTACATTCCATTGGAAGAGAAGGCACTTTCCCTGTAGGAACTGCTTTCTGTGACATTCTGGGAAGTGAGTCCAGAGTAGAAAGGTCCTTTTCAGCCTGTGTCTGGACTGGTCCTCCTCTCCTGCTGGCTCCCACACATTACCACTGTCTCTACCCACGGTGAGCTCCATAGGCCAAACCACCTGGGTAATAGAATTATGCTTCTGATGGAACTGCCCACCCTCCAAACAGCTCTCCAGCCACCAATGAGTACTCAGAGACCCAGATTTTTATTGACTATGGGCCTGAACAAAAGTAGAGAACATACAAAATTATCAAGGCTTTTGGTTAATTCCCTGGGTATGAGTTAGCAATTTCTTTCCTCTAGAATTCTAACTTTCTCCTTTTTATGGGTTGAATTACGTCCTTTCACCCACCCCCAACCCCGTGTACAAATTCATATGTTGAAGTTCTAATTCCCAATACCTTACAATGTGACCTCATTTGGAAACAGGGCTGCTGCAGGTGTAATAGGTTGCGTTAAGATGAGGTCATGCTGGAATAGAGTGAGCCTCTAATCCAGCAGTTCTCAACCTATGGGTCGCTACCCCTTTGACGGTCGAACGACCCTTTCACAGGGGTCGTCACCTAAGACCACCCTGCATATTAGACATTTATATTACGATTCATAACAGTAGCAACATTACAGTTATGAAGTAGGAACGAAAATAATTTTATGGTGGGGTCATAACATGAGGAACTGTATTTAAAGGGCCAGAAGGTTGAGAACCATTTATGCCCTTAGGAAAATAAGAAATTTGGATACAGATACTCCCAGAGGGAAGGGAAAGTGAAGACACACAAGGAAAAGGCAGCCATCTGGTAACAGTCTGAGACAGGAGTAGTGTATCTGCAAGTCAAGGAATGCCAAGGACTGCTGGCATCTAACAGAAGCTAGAAGAGGCAAGGAAGAATTCTCCAATCTCCAGAGAGAGCATGGCCCTGCTGGGACCTTGATTTCAGACTTGTAGACTCTAAAACTGTGAGACAATAAATTTCTGTTGTTTTAAGCTACCCAGTTGGTGGTACTTTGTTATATAGCAGCCTCAGGAAACTAGTTCAGTGATCTATCACCAAAATTTGTTTAATGGTCTATCAGCTGACTTGCAAATAACTATATTGCCATAAAAAGTAAAAAGCCCAATAAGAGTTTTTGATTTGAGTCCAAAATAGATAAGTAGACAAACAAACAAATGAAAACTAAATTGGGTTCTCTATTGTCTTTCACCCAACAATGAATCGATCTCGGCCATATACAGAGATTTCCAAATAGTCAAATGATAAAATCAAATTCCCAATCATTATTGCCACAATAGGGGGAATAACTAATTGGCTTTGTTCAAAACAAAACCAAAATTCAATATCAGTATAGAAGGAAAAACCCTATGGAAACAGAGAATGCATAAAGTTCAAGTTCTATTGACATTTAGATGCATTCCAGAAGCCAAAAGAAGGGGTGGAGGCATGGTAAGCTGGTCATGAGGTACACTTCCCCTGCAGTGCTGTCCCTCTGGTGATGTTTAGTGGATTCAGATAATGTCTCCATGAGTAAAGGGATATTTTTTAGGCTAAATTATGATCGATCCTCATTTAAATTTAAATGAACACATATTAAAGAGTTTTACTTAAATTGTTAATTAATGAAAGAAGCAGGAAGAACTTTAAAAATTGTTCAACAGAGAATTTTGAGTATAGACATATAGTCGATTAGGAATGCTGAAATAAATATTGCCATTTGTGACAACATGAACGGATCTTGAGATTATTATGCTAAGTGAAATAAGTCAGATGGAAAAGGACAACAAACATATTATTTCACTCGTATGTGGAACACAAAACAGAAAAGTAACAAACTAACAAAGCAAAATGAAAAAAAAAAACTCATAGATACAGACAACAGAATAGTGACAACCATAGGAGAAGGGGGGTGGAGGGAGAAATGGATAAAGGAGTCAAACACGGTATATGGTAACAGGTGAAAGCTAGATGCTGGTGGTGAGCACACAATAGAGTATACAGAGGTGGAATTATAATGTTGTACACCTGAAATTTATATAATGATATTAACTAATGTTACTTCAATTTAAAAAATTGCAAATAGATGCAATATTTGCAACCCCCATAGGATAGAAACAATTTCACCTTCACTGGACAAAATTTATTTGCATTTCTATGAGCAGAAATCGCTTGCATCACAATCAGTTCAATAGTTTAAAGATACATTATAGATGCAAATAACCCCAAAAGGTGTGTTATACTGCCCAGTATTCCACTGAAGCGGGAGCTAAGAGAGCTATTTAAAGTCATGGAATCAATCGCAACCCTAACATTGGCCAGAAACCCAAGATCCAGGACTATTCTGTTCTAATTTTCCTTATCCTTTTATTCCTGCCATAGGGAGATTCTGTTGCGTAAGAAGTCCACAAATGTATGACCTAGCATTCTTTTTTGAATTTTCTTATTAAGAGTTATATTTTAAATTAAATTTATTGGGGTGACATTGGTCAACATGACCTTATAGGTTTCAGTGTGGGTGGGTTTCTATGCTACAAGATCTATATATTGCACCATGTGCTCACTACCCAAAGACAAGCATTCTTAACTGCTTTCTGCCCTTTGGTACCCGGACACCAAGGAGATGGGTGCCAGAAATAAGAAGTACTAGAAATGAAGCTTAAAGCCCCTTTAGTTTGTACATGAGGCAGGAGAAAACTGTTAAATGTAGGATTTTATGGAAAGAAAACATGGAACATAAACAAAAATACAGGGTATAGTGAGGTTTTCTTGATTGTGTATATTTGATAACTAGGGAGGGAAGGAGGGAAATAGGAAGAAGAGAAAGGAAAGAGAGGGGGCAATGTATTACTCAGTCATGTTTCTATTCTTCGGGCTTAATAGTGAACAAAGAGATTTTTTTTAATTAAATCTTTATTGTTCAGATTAGAGGGGGCAATTTACTCAGTCATGTTTCTATTCTTCAGGCTTAATAGTGAACAAAGAGATTTTTTTTTAATTAAATCTTTATTGTTCAGATGATTACATTTGTTCCTCTTTTTCCCCCCCCATAACTCCCCTCCTTCCAGCTCCCACCCCACCCTCCGCCCTCACTCCCCACCCACTGTCCTCATCCA
>NW_005370660.1:2214154-2216304 GCF_000412655.1 Myotis brandtii
TGATTCTCGGTTCCTCCTAGTTGTAGAACTTCCACTCAGCCAGCCTTCCTGTGGTTCTGGATGATGTCCGTTCCGTCTTTTAGTTGTATTTTTGAAGTGGTTGTTCGAGGCAGCAAACTCCGGCGTTAACCTATGCCGCCATCTTGGTTTTTTTCCAAAGAGATTTTAAAGTGGTTCCCGTGGTGAGTGCCTGGCATATAGTCAGAACTTAGTACATAAAATGTAGACAGACATAGACATATACAGGTACATGGAGAAAGACTTGGAAGAAGTACAAGATCAGAAGGGGGGAAATAGCTACCCCCAAAATTTTGTTTTCAAACTAGTGGTGAACCCTGTTGACATAGACTGATAATTGTCAGACTTAGAAACTTGAAAAGCAAGATCAAAAGTTACCAGACGATCAAAAAGAGCTCATTACCTCTTTGCTTTTGCTTACTTTATTTGCACTTATACATAATGCTGCAGCAAATAGATTGTGTTACATGAATGTTTCTATATATATATATATATATAAAACCCCAATATGCAAATAGACCAAACGGCAGAACAACCGAACAACCGGTCGCTATGATGTGCACTGACCACCAGGGGGAACATGCGGAACATGGTGGGTGTCGGCAGCAGGCAGCAGAGCATGGAACATGGCGGGCATCGGCCGCAGCAGGAAGGTGGAGCAGGTGGGCAGGGGCACCAGACCAAGGTGAGGCGCCAGTCACTGTCATTGGGGCGAGCCTCTGGTGTTTACTGAAAATTCTTTGTTTCCGTGCACCGCGGTCCCGCCAGGCACTCGCACCTGCTACCGGCACCAGCCCCCCTCACACCCAATGCCAGCACCCAGCGCCAGCCCCGATTGCTCCACGCCATCAGCAGGTGCAAGCAGCGGCTGCCAGCCCCAATAGCCCCTCCAGAGCTTCTCCACCTCCCCCTGCTCCTGAGGGGCAATTGGGGCCAGCGGCCACTTCTCCCACCCGCTGCTGGTGACAGGCCTGCTCACACACACTGTTGGCACCGGAGCCACCACTTGCGCCCACTGCTGGCGCCAGCCCTGCTCACACCAGCAGCTGGCACCCGTCCCAATTGCTTGGCACTGTCAATGGGTGTGAGCAGTGGTTGCCAGCCCTGATTTCCCCTGAGGGCTTCTCCACCTCCCGCTGTTCCTGAGGGGCCATCAGGGCAGTAGCCATCACTTGCACCTGCTAACGGCGATGGTCCCTCTTGCACCTGCTGCTGGCGCCAGCCCCAATCGTTTCGCGTCATCAGCAGGTGCGAATGGGGCAAGCACCATCAGCGCATGGGAACAGAGCTGCCAGCAGACAGGGGACCAGGGCCGTGGCGGGGGAGGGGGGACAGGTGGGGGCGCAGAGGATGGGCCGAGACCCGCCCCTGTGCCCACCAAAGCCTCGTGGCCCACAGTTCCTTTCAAGGTGCATGAATTCGTGCATTGGGCCCTTAGTATTAGATAACTTTCTTACAAGCAGTTTCTGAAAGCAGAATAACTATGACAAACTATGAAATACAAGGAACTTTCATACATATTGAGCCATTCAATTTCCCCACAACAGTTCAGAAAGTCTTATCTCTTTTAAATGAGTAAAGCTAAGTTTAGTGTCTTGCTTAAGTGAAAAACAAAGCTAGGATGTGAACTGATTCTGTAACTAGTTATGTAAGTTCCCCAAACCTACACTCTACTAGCTCTTTCATTTACTAGCTCCATTTGGGGGTCCTTGGAAGTGATAAAAGAATGTGATGGGGGAAACTTTAGTATGATACCAAGGAAGTAAAGTAGTAGTAACTAGCTGTAGAAGCAGACAAGAAGTCCTAATTCAAACTCTTCTATATCTTTGATTGATTAAGAATGAGAAACAGCCTGGCTGGTGTTGCTCAGTGGTTGAGTGTCAGCCCATGAACCAAGAGGTCACGGTTTGATTCTTGGTTAAGGCACATGCCTGGGTTGCAGGCTTGAACCCCAATAGGAAGCATGCAGGAAGGCAGCCCATCAATATTTACCTCATTGATGTTTCTATCTCTCTATCCCTCTCCCTTCCTCTCTCTCTGAAATCAATCTATATATATACACACACACACATATATATATATATATACTAGAGGCCCAGTGCACAAAAATTTGTGCACTCGGGGGGCGGGGG
>NW_005370660.1:2216325-2216563 GCF_000412655.1 Myotis brandtii
GAGGGGGGTCCAGCCCGGCCTGTGCCCTCTCGCAGTCTGGGACCCCTCAGGAGATAACGACCTGCTGGCTTAGGCCTACTCCCGGGTGGCGGCAGGCAGGCCCAATCCCTAAGTGCAGCCCCTGGTCAGGCTCAGAGCAGGGCCGATTGGGGGGTTGGGGCACCACCCCCTGTCACACTCAAGGCAGGGTCGATGGGGAGGTTGCGGCGCCACCCCCTGTCACGCACAGAGCAGGGCC
>NW_005370660.1:2217506-2231396 GCF_000412655.1 Myotis brandtii
ATTTATTTTAAAGAATGAGAAACAACTATCTTATAATAAACTAGAGGCCTGGTGCATGAAATTCATGCACGGGGGAGGTGAGGGTGCCCTCAGCCCAGCCTGCACTCTCTCCAATCTGGGACATCCCTCTCACAATCCAGGACTGCTGGCTCCTAACTGCTCACCTGCCTGCCTGCCTGATCACCTCTAACTGGCCCCCCTGCCAGCCTGTTTGCCCCTAACTGCCCCCCCTGCAAGCCTGGTTGCCCCCAACTGACCCCTCTGCTGGCCTGGCTTCCCCTCACTGGCTCCCCTGCTGGCCTAGTTGCCCCCAACTGCACCCCTGCTGGCCTGGTCATCCCTCACTGCCCCCTCTGCCACCCTGGTTGCCGCCAACTGTGCCCACTGCTGGCCTGGTCGTCCCTCACTGCCCCCCTCTGCCAGCCTGGTCGCCCCTCACTGCACCCCTGCCGGCCTGGTCACCCCATGCAGCCTGCTGTTCGGTCATTTGGTCACCACTCACTGCCCCCCCCCCTCTGCTGGCCTGGTCGCCCCACACAGCCTGCTGCTCAGTCGTTTGGTCGTCCCTCACTAACTCCCCTGCCGGCCTGGTCACCCCATGCAGCCTGCTGTTCGGTCATTTGGTCACCACTCACTGCCCCCGCCCCCTGCTGGCCTGGTTCGCCCCACAAGCCTGCTGCTCAGTCGTTTGGTCGTCCCTCACTAGCCCCCCTGCCAGCCTTGTCACCCCACTCAGTCTGTTTGGTTGTCCGTTAAGTTG
Organism: Myotis brandtii; assembly: GCF_000412655.1. NCBI lineage: Eukaryota > Metazoa > Chordata > Mammalia > Chiroptera > Vespertilionidae > Myotis > Myotis brandtii. The sequence goes on from NW_005370660.1 coordinate 2,218,267, forward strand.
TTTCGGATGTGACGGCCCCTGGTTCTTTATATATATAGATTCTCTCTGCTGGTAGACAGTATTGCTTAAAACAAAGTAAACAGAAATAACTAGATTTGATGACAAATATTGGGGGAAAATAACCTTAAATCAATGTTAAATCAAGGTGCATGATTTTAATGGAAAATAAAGGTTTAGCTAAAAATTGAAAAGCAAAGAATAGCATCTATCAGGAAATTTAAAAAAAAAAAAAGTAGAGATGTGGAACTCTGCTGGAGCCCTGAAGTCGCCTGAGTGAGGCTGACTCAAGCTTCTCAGCTTGTCAAAACTTAAGAGTCAAAGAAGCTGCTTTTATCCTCCAACGACCGCTGTTTAATAGGTGCGGGTGAACCATTGCACACCAACACCATGGTCTCATGATCCTTGTTTCCTTATGAACATGTGTTTCCTGCTCTGCAGCATCCTGTCATTTGCTCCACAGGCTTTTCATCTGTTTCGATCAAGTGTGAAAAAGAATGGCCTGAAACACATATTAAATTCGGTGCAATTAAAATATACATGGCAGCCCAGCCAGGGTGGCTCAGCAGTTGAGCGTCAACCCATGAACCAAGAGTTCACTGATTTGATTCCCGGTTAGGGCACAAGCCCAAGTTGCGGGCTCAATCCCCAGTAGGGGACATGCAGGAGGCAGCCCATCAATGTTTCTCTCTCATTGATGTTTCTATCTCTCCATCTCTCCCTGCCCCTCCCTTAAAATAAATAAAAAACTACTTTAAAAAAGAAAATGTGTATGGCAATGTAGCAAAGTCATGCCACACACTTTATACTCAGATATACAGGGGACAAATGCAGCATCTTTTACAAAACTGATCCAATCTTCCATGCTAACTGAGACATCTCTTCCTGTTTAGCTATCTCTTTTGGGGTAAGTTCTCCATCTTTTTAGAATACCTCCTCCCCCTCTTTCTCCTCTCCAATATGTTGTCTACAGATTTGATGAAAATCATGTGATTTTAACTATTAGAAGAAAGAGTACTTATGTTCCTCACCTGTAGGTCTTTATGCCTTTTCTTGGTACCTGGGGTATGAAGTAGTTGGATATGGTTCGGCCCTGTGCATCCTATGATGACATCTACTAAAACGCGCTGGTCCCTGCTAGCCCCACAGAGCATCATGCAGGCCCCCACTGCTGAAGTCAGTGGACACAGCCATTTGTTTGTTCTCTTCCTGAGACATCTGAGCTCACATCCACAGGGAGACATAAAAGTATCCATTTCTACCAACACTTTGTATGCACATTTCTAAGGTCCGCTGTTCTGATAGCTTTAACATCTCACTATTGCTTTAATTTCTCTGATTACAGCATTTGGGGTCTCACTTTATGAACTTGTTAGCCATTCAGACTCCCCTCTTTACATTGTCTTTTTGTTTCCTTAACCCACTTTCATTTGGTTTCTTGTCTTTTTTATTGTTGGTGATGTTTTCCTATGAATATTTTTGTAATTAGATTTATAATTTTAACTTTCACAATGAGATCATTAATTCATGCAGAATTGCATCTGTATACAATGTAAGGTAGGAATCCAAATTTCTATTTCTTCATGAGTGAGAATTTTCCAAACGCCACTAAAATAATCTTGCATCACATTTTAATATGTCACTTTAACTGTCAGCTATATAAGTTCCCCATATACACAGGTCAATTTGTGAGCTCTTTATTCTAATCCATGTGTTTGTTCCATAACCAACAATGTTTTTTAAACCGAATAATTGTCATGTCTTAATATCCTCTTTTCTTTTTCAAATGTGGCTTCATTATTCATGGACTTTTATTTTTTCAAACAGGTTTTAAAAAGAGTTTTACAAGTTCGTCAAAAAATATAAATGGAATTTTGATGAAAATTGTGTTGAGTTTGTAGATTCATTTGAGAAAAATTGACATCTTTACTACATGAAGTCAGCCTATCCATTTATTCAAAACTTTTTGTATGTTTTGAATGAAGTTTTAACTACTTCTTCACAGAGATATTGGATTTGTTTTTTAGGTTGGCTCCTAGAAATGTATTTATTTTGAGTGATATTATAAATAGCATCTTATTTCATGTATATGGCCTAGTCAGTAACTGCTGGTATAAGAAAATACTATTGATTTTTATAAATTGGTCTTATACCCAAAACTGTGCTAAACTCTCATTTTAGTTCTGTTTTTCTCTTAATTCTGTTGGAATTTCTAGTCATATGATCATTTTACCTTGAAACTGATACTATGTAACACTATATTAAGCACTACATTGGTTGGCATGTAGTAGCATGGAGGAGAACTGCATATTCTCCCTTTTCTCTCAATCCACATACTCAAAATCATTACCAGTTGATAATAAGAAATTTTTAAAATAAAATTTAAAAGAGCCAGTAGGCCCTGGTCAGTGTACTCAATGGTTAGAGCATTGTCCTGCACACTGAAGGGTCGCAGGTTCAATTCCCAGTCAAGGGCATGGACCTGGGTTGCAAGTTTGACCCCCCAGTCCCAGTTGGGGTATGTGCAGGAGGCAACTAATCCATGTGTCTCTCTGACATTGATGTTGCTCTCGCTCTTCTTCACTCCCTCCCTCCCTCTCTTCATCTCTCCATTCCACTCACTATAAAGAACCCATAGAAAAATATCCTCCATGAGGATGAACCAAAAAAAAAAAAAAAAAGAGCCAGTAGTCACAATGTGAAATTCTCTATAATTCTTTTTTTTTTTTATTCTCTTGCTTGGCTCAACTTTTCTTTTACCTTTTTATTTTCAGATTTTGAATTATTTGAATTTTATATATGCTATTTTATAATTTTAGTTATAGTTACTCTTATAATTTCCACGTGCATAATTTGACATAAAATCTGAAACAACTTATCTTTTTTCTTCTTCCTGAATAGTTAAAGGTCTTTAAATGTCTTCATTTTACCATTGCCCTTAAATTAGTTTAGTTGGATATACTAGATGGGCAACTCTGCTTTTTAAAAGCTATTTCCCTTCTTCCTATGTCCTCTGTTGTTGCCATGAAGACCTCTATTGCCAGTCTAATCACCTACCTTCAGAAAGAATGTCTTTTCTTCTCTTTGCAGTGTTTTAGGTCTTCTTTAATTTTCTGTCTTTGGTGTTCTGCAGTTTGATTCTGAATGTGCCCAAGTGTAAATTTATTCATTCATTCAGTCAGTCATCCAGTCAGTCTTCCTTGGAGCTCACCACAAAATTCAAGTTTGAACTGATTATTAACCTGCTAGACAGAAGTCCAATTACAACACTGACATATGAGGAGCTCCCTGAAGATGTACTATCAAGTCATTCCAGTCTGGAAAACTGTCCATTCAGCCCTTGCTAGCTTTCCCCACTACAGAATCATTAAACTGAGTAAAACATGCTGGGGACATGCCTTTGGCTTTTATCATAGTTCAGCATTAGCCACATACATAACGTTTTTGTATTGTCTGTAAATCAGAGTTGAAAACACTAGGTTACAAAACCAAGATGTGAACGGTTCCAAATTTCTCCACCTCCACCCCCACATGCTAATCTTGCTCTCCTTCCATCCCGGCTCTGAGAAACAGAAGTATGTTTTCCCCTTCCAAGTTCACCCACCTTTTTCTCCCACTATCTCTGACGCTTGACTCAGTAATTACACCTTCCCTGAAGGGTTATGTAAGCATTTTCCATTCCACCCACTCCTTCCTTACAGGTAAAGACAATTCAAGTTTCGCACTTTCTAAAAAATGAAAACTTTCCTATCTCCTTTCTTGTCCCTCAAGCTAATGACCTCTCCTTGCCACCCCCACAGCCAAACTTCAGAAGGAGGGAGAGCTCTCCTATATCACCCCTCCGCCCACAGACACCGATTCCATTCCAGCTCTGCCGCAATTTAGCTCTCTCCCCGACTACTCACTGAAACCACTCCAGGCAAGATTACTCACGACTTCCTGACCTCTAAAACCAAAGGAGTCTTTTCAGGACAAATCCTAGTTGGATTCTCTAAGGCTTTGGACATCTTGGCCTAATTTGTCATTTTTTACTTTATGATTATCACTCTCAGAATTGTTTTTTTACATCGCTTCTCCTTGAGTTGCTTTTCATGCTGTACTCTACCCTCCTTGAGTGAGGGAGATCTACAGGGTGTTTCTGGTCCTCTTCTCATACCCATGTCTATGGCTTCATCTGGTACTTACAAATTAAAGACTCTGAAATAGCTGCCTCGCATCCTTACCTCTCTCCTGAGCACCAGACCTGTTAACTGAATGCCCAACAGCATCCCAAACTCACTGTGTCCAAACACAAGTCCTTCTCTTTTTCTCTCAGACTTTCTCTTTCTCTTCTATTTCCTGTATTGATAAGTGCCATTATCAGTTTCTGCTCAAGTTTAGAGCAGGGCAATTCTCTAGTCCAGTGCTGTCCAATAGAACTTTCTGTGATGATAGGAATGTTCTGTGTCTGTGGTGACCAAAAGGGCAGTACTAGCCAATTGCGACTATAGGGCGCTTGAGATGTGTCTAGCATGACTGAGAAAATGATTTTTTACTGCATTTAATGTTAATTAATTTACATTTAAATAGCCATGTGTGGCTGTCCTATTAAGAAGCCCAACTGTATTCTTTCCTCTCGCCTAAATTACTTCAGGTCACTCATGAGTCTTTCTCCTAAATTTATCCTGAAAAGGTCATTCTCAAAGCAATCCCTCTTTCCTGTCTCCACTGTTGTCATTTGAAAACACCAATCTGTTTATGTCCATTTCCTGTCTCAAATGTCTTCATTAACCTCACATTTTATATTGTATAAAAGATAATATCTGAACTGCTAGTTGTAGCATATAAAGCCTTCCATGATCTGGCCTGCCTTCCTTTCAGCTACTTTCTTACCACTACCATCACCACCACCACACACACACACACACACACACACACACACACCCTCCATGAGAGGCATACTCAGCTCTTTCTTCTTTCCTGTGTGCACAGAAATACCTCTAAGCTCTTGCACACTGTGTACTTGACCTAATTTATACTTTTTTCTCTCTCTCTCAATTCCAAGAATTTCTACTCAAACTAAAGAAACCAGATCAGATGCTACTTCCTGCCTACATTTGTTTGTATATCTATTCTCCTCTGGGGAAAAAAATGTTCTGTGAAACACTTTCACTTCCATTTGTGAATGAATGAATGAATGAATGAATGATCACAAAATTACAACAATTTCTTCTGTAATTAGAGACCCAAAGTGTACTACTTGAAAAACTTGAGTGCCTCCTTTATTTTAGATAGCTAAAATTATAAGCTTATATATTTTTTCTTTATTGTCTGTGTAAGCCATCAATTTTCTTTTTTTAAATATATTTTATTGATTTTTTGCAGAGAGGAAGGGAGAGGGATAAAGTTAGAAACATCGATGAGAGAGAAACATCGATCAGCTGCCTCCTGCACACCCCCTACTGGGAATGTGCCCGCAACCAAGGTACATGCCTTTGACCAGAATCGAACCTGGGACCCTTCAGTCCGCAGGCCAATGCTCTATCCAGTGAGCCAAACCGGTTATGGCTAAGCCATCAATTTTCATGTGTATTTTTTATAACTGAATTTTGGCAAATCACATTTAACCTCTAGGTCTATCACTTATTATCCCTGCAACATAATCCCTCTAAGGCTAAGCCCAAATTTTCCCATCTGAAAAGTGGGGACAATTGTGTGGAGATGATGAGTAGTGGAGGGAGAGAGAGAGAGAGAGGGGGAGAGAGAGAGAGAGAGAGAGAGAGAGAGAGAGAGAGAGAGAGAGAAGAGAAGAGAAGAGAAGAGAAGAGAAGAGAAGAGAAGAGAAGAGAAGAGAAGAGAAGAGAAGAGAAGAGAAGAGAAGAGAAGAGAAGAGAAGAGAAGAGAAGAGGAAGAGAAGAAAGAGAAGAGAAGAGAAGAGAAGAGAAGAGAAGAGAAGAGAGCAAAAGAGAAAAGAGGAAGGGAGGGAAGGCAGGAACACGCAGCGAACCGTTAGGTGGAGGAAACCCTCCCAGACCTCCCCAGGTGACCACAGGAATACACAGATGCCAATGATATTACCGATTTGGGTGGAAGTTTCACAAGATCTAAGAAGCATCTCATTTTGAATGATCTCTGTGAAGAGAGGCAAGTTGTAAGCCAAATCTCAGACAACCCTGGATGTTAGATCAGAGCTTGGTCCGAGGCATCCCTGAAAACCAATTCCCCAATCTATGTCTGACTACACTTCTACATGGATCGTTCTGATTCTAAGTTTGGTCTGCAGACCATAATTATAAATTCATTTCTCTGCAAGCCTAGTCTATAAGTGATAGGGTTTTCATGAGGATCAACGAGATCTTAATGCAATAATCCTTTTAAAGTGTTTAGCACAGAGCCTCACCCATAATAATGATTCAATATGTGGTAGCTATGATTATTATTTATGACATTCAATACTTCTGCATATCCTGAAACTGCAATATATTTTGAGTGCCAAATCATAAATTTCTTTTGCTGAAGTGCCGAGAAGTCAGACTGGAAAGGAACTAGTGGCTGAAATATGTATGTGTGCAGCACTTATCAAAGCTGTCTTTTTATTTTTGTGGTAATCTGATCAATATCTGTCTTCCTTGCTAGACTGTAATCTCCATGAAGGCAGGGCCCACCAATTTTGGATTATCATCTGATCCCTAGTATTTATCAAAGTGCCAGGAACATGGGAAGCACTCAGTAAATATTTGCTGAGATATTTTGTTCACTTATTTAAAAACATCCCAACACTATGCTAGAAATTAGGGATAAAAACACCTCAAAAAGTCTTCTGCCGTTGATGAGCTCTAGTCTAGTCGACAGGTCCCTAAATCAAATGAATGATTACAATAAAACAAAGTAAGTGTTACGAGAATCATTCACATGGAGTACTGTGGGAGACTGTGAGGGCCATTGACCTAGTTAGGAGAGAGGGGAGAGTTAGGGAAAGGTTTCCAGAGAAGGTAACCATTGAGATAATCTCAAAATAGATAAGAAAAGGAGAACAGGCCAGGGAGAGCAAGAAACACAGGAGTGAGAAAGTTTTTGAAGTAATTGAAGAAGGATCTGTAAGAAAAAGAATGGCAAGAGAGGAGGTGGAGAAGTAGAGAGATATCAGAACATGTATTATTAAGGATTTTGAATTTAACAATGAAGACAATCTGGAGACACTGAAGGATTTGAAACAGATATGACAACCTGAAAAATGAGTAGGGTGGACGAGGTCTCTAAAGTGGCTTCCAATTTTAGAAGTCTGTGATGCAGAAATGTTGAAAGCTACATTTAATACAGTTGTGAACTGCATAATGATGTTTCCGTCAGCAATGGACTGCATGTATGACAGTGGTCCCATAAGATTATAACGGAGCTAAAAAATTCCCGTCACCTCGTGATGTTGCAGCAGCTGTTCTGTTGCAGCACAATGCATCGTAGCGATGCTGATGTAAACAAACCTACTGCACTGCCAGTCGCATAAAAGTATAGCACATGCTATTACATACAGTACATGATACTTGTAATGGTAATAAATGACTATGTAACTGGCCTAGGTATTTACTATAGAATACCTTTTAGCATTATTTTAGAGTGTACTCTTTCTACTTATAAAAAAGTCTACTATAAAACTGAATGCCATGTTAGGCAGGCAGCAGCCTCATACATCTAGCATTTACCACTTCTCCTGATTGCATCATTTTCTTTTGTGCTTGATTTTACCTGGTGTTGTTTTGGGCAGTAACATACTGTATAGGCCTGTAGCCTAGGAGCACTAGGCTATACCGATAGCCCAGGTGTGCAGTAGGCTATGCCATCTAGGTTTGTGGAAGTACATCAATGATGTTTGCACAACAACAAAATCGCCTAACTACCCATTTCTCAGAATGTATCCCTTTCATTAAGTGACTCGTGATCAGTCAAATACAGTAACTGTAGTATTCGTTAGAATAGAATAATCTACTGTAACAAGCAGACCCAAAATGTAATGACAGCAGATGTTCATTACACACTGAGATAGCAGCCCAGAACATGTGCTCCTGATTGTTGTAAAGGAAAACAAGGATTTGCTCTTCACTGTCATTCTAGGCTAACAGACCTCTGCCATATTCAGCACATGGCTTCCAAGCTCACTCCATCCTCTGTGAATGGGTTATAGTATGAGAAGCACCCTATAGGAGGCTTAATGAGTAGATCTGGAAGTTGCACAGATCACTTTCACTCTCTAGGACCCATTGGCTAGACTCACAGCTGTGGGCAAACTACGGCCCGCGGGCCAGATCCGGCCCGTTTGAAATGAATAAAACTAAAAAAAAAAAAAGACCGTACCCTTTTATGTAATGATGTTTACTTTGAATTTATATTAGTTCACACAAACACTCCATCCATGCTTTTGTTCCGGCCCTCCAGTCCAGTTTAAGAACCCATTGTGGCCCTCGAGTCAAAAAGTTTGCCCACCCCTACTCTAATATATACATATTCAGTTTGTATACACACTAAGTCTTTCCATAAGTCAAGAAAAAAAAGGAAGTGCAAGCAAAACAAGTGTAGGTTCCATATTAGAGAAGATTTATTCAGTATAAAATTTCCCATTAATGAGGAGAATACAAACAAGAAATTGTTGTTATTACCATCTTTTAAAATATAAGTGTGAAAGGTAAAGATACCTGAGGTTGCCCAGTTATATTCATTTTAACAGTTATTTAAATATGGGAAACATTTAAATGTCTTGAAATCCATCTAAAAATATAAAAGTATGTTTAACAAATATTTTCAAGAACTAATTTTCTTGATTAAAAAATAAAGTACATATTTATCTAGAGTTCATGTTGAGGTCCATTTTGAAAAACTTAGATTCACATAACTCAGCAAAGCTCACCTCTACTACATGTGCAGAGAATATAACCACTGGTGCCTGGCCATTGTGTCTCAGTGGTTGAGCATTAACCTATGAACCAAGAGATCATGGTTCGATTCCTGATCAGGGCACATGCCAGGGTTGCGGGCTCAATCCTCAGTTTGGGGTATGCAGGAGGCAGCCAATCAATGATTATCTCTCATCATTGATGTTTCTCTCTTTCTCTCTCTCCCTTCCTGTCTGAAATCAATATATATATATTTAAAAGAAATATAACCATTGGTAATGAGACTGCAGACTCCATTTGAACTAGCTATCTTCGTGCTCTAGGGGGGGAAAAATTGCCAAAGAAACGGACAGAGTCAGGCACTCATTTTGCTAAAGGGATTTAAATGGTGTGTTCATTTCCTAGGGTTCGCATAACACACTATCTAAAAATGAATGGCTTAAATAACAAAAGTGTATTGTCTCACAGTTCTGGAGGCTAGAAGTTTGAGATGAGGGTATCAGCGGCCACACTCCCTCTGGAGATTCTAGGGAAGGATCTGTCCCAGACCCCTCTCCTAACTTCTGGTTGTTCTTTGGCTTGTGGCAGAATAACTCCAATATTCACAGAACTGTGAGACAATAAATTTCTCGTTTTCTCTACCTTTGGCTTAGATTTAGTCAATGAGACAAAGGCCTACATATTAAGAAATTAATAGCCTGCAAGGAAATGAAGAGAGCTTTCCAAAGGCCCACGAAAGAGCTGGGAAATATGGCAATAGAAAGAAGCCAACAGGAAAATTCCAAATGCTCAGCCCATGTAAAGTTCGTCCTTCAGAGCATTTTACCAGCATTTGGCATGTTGTCCCTACCAACCCTCCCCTGGAAAGTGAACCATGTGTCAGCCCCTACATCTATGTAAGTTTCTCATTTGTCTCCACTGAGCAACATTCTTCCCATGAGGTCATGCTCAGCTCCTATCATTATTCCAAATGACTTTTCAATCCTTTTGGCACCTATCTTTTATGTATTTCAACTGGGAACCCATAAAAACCAAACCAAACACAAGGTACGGTACAGAGACCTCAGCTGTTCTATAGAAAAACACCTCTACAGTTTTTCTTCCCTTTCCCCCAGTCCAACCCAACTTTCCCATCCAACCCTTTTCTAACACCCCAAAGAAAAAAGAAGCAAGATAGAGGGTAAGGCTTTTACTGTTTACCAGCGCCCTGGGAAGGTGCTGCTTCCTTGAAAACTTGGGCCCTGGTACCTGGCAGCTTCATTTTTCTGACTGCCTTGTTCACACTTGCCAAGCCAACATCTGCAGATTGCATGACTTTACAATTACAGGAGATGGAGAGTATGTGATTTTAAAAAGAAGAAAAAGAGACATCTTCTTCAGAGAATATCATCTTCAGAGAAAACATCGAATAGGACTTGCACCTCAAACTTCTATTCACTTTTCTCTTGCTCACCACTCCCAGATGCTTTTCCCCCCATTAACCTGAGATGGAATCACTTCTGGTCGGGGTTGAGGCAAATTTGGGCAGCCTTAGGGGTTGAATGGTGACAACTTAGTAACAATCTGCTTTTCTCTGCAAATTGCTAAGGCAATGGTGTTCCTTGGCCAATTCAAAAGTCAGGTGATGCCCAAAGAAACTACAGCACATTCTTGTCTAGGGTTCTTATCCAAGAGCCGAAGGAAGGTGTTGCCAGAGGCTACTGATCCTGAGTCTCCTGCTGAAACTCAGTCCTACCATGAGACTGGCATTCTGAGGCTGTCTCTCCCAGAGAGGGATGAGAATTGGGGCAAAACTTTGGAGGGCTATAGGGTAAAAGGCAGAGGAGGAAGACAAGAAGAAAGGGTAATGGTCTACTAGTCACCGTGCTTCCATGAATGTGGTTATCACAAAGGCCTACTTGAATAGCTGCTTTATAGGTTTGTCACATACAGATGTGAACAGGCTACATTCAGTTTTAATCTGCAAAGAGAATCTTCCTCTAATGTATCCTGTTTCTTCGCTGTTCCTCTCCAAACCTCCCTCTCCACCCTTTAAGCTTTCTTCTGTCTACTTGAGATTCTCTCATCTGTTCCTCCTTCTCCTTCTCATCATCATCATTTGCTAACCCCTACTTAACCTACACACCTCACTTCTGATTTCATGTCATCTGTCCCTGTGCCTTGCACTGAGTTAAGTGCCCTTCCTTTGAACTTTCTCTGAACCCTCACTTTCTCCTTTAATGAAATGTGTAACATTCTGTATTATAGTTGCCTGGTCAACCATCTCTCTCCTATTCTCCCTACTTGCTCCCAAATGCAGGACTGAGATCAAGGAGCATGCCTACATTGCTCAGCAGCACCCCAGCACCACACAGATGTACTCAGTAAATAGTCGTTGATTCAATCAGTTGATTAAGCAATTAAAATATCCCATGCTGCAGTAGTTGTGGTAGAAAAGTCTTTGGCTCATGTGTTGCTTCCCAAACTCTTCCTATTTTACCTTAACCATTAATATGTGGTTATACTTTGACCCCCCAAAAAATAAATACACACACACACACACCCAAATTCAATGCAACTATTGCATAAAAAGAAATGGGGGGTAAAGGTGAATAATATCAACAAAAACATTTCCCTTCACAGCTATTAGATGATTCAGATATTTTTTTAACAAACTATGGGGGCTTGATCCTTTGGACTCTTCTAAAGCTTAAATTGTTCATGATTATCAGCTCATACTTGGCTGAGACCAGGACTCTTAAATCCTCAACCTTCATAACTGCAGCCATCTCTTACAGATTCAGAACCAACTTGCCCATTAGGCCCAATAGTAACCCACGGCCTAAGGTCTACAACAACATGAAAATGTTTTAGTTTCTTTTAAAATCAGAAGAAAAATACATTTTTAGGTTAAAAAATTGTTTTAATATAATCCTATATAATAAAAGCCTAATAATCTAAGTGTCCAGTCGTTAGGTCGGCTGTTCAACCAATCAAAGCATAATATGTTAATGATATGCTAAGGCTGCTCAACCACTCACTATGACATGCACTGACCATGAGGGGTCAGCCGCTCCGACCAGTAGATTAGCTTGCTGCTGGGGTCTAGCTGATCGGGACTGAGTGAGATGGGCCAAACATGCCCTGGAGCCCTCCTGCAGTCCCTCCCTGGCTGGCCAACCTTCCATGTCCCTCGCTGGCCCTGGCCCTGATGCGCACCGGTGAGGTCCCTTGGCCTGGCCTGCACCCTCTTGCAATCCGGGACCCCTTGGGGGATGTTGGAGAGCCAGTGTCAGCCTGATCCCGCAGGCTAGGCTGAGGGACCCCACTGGTGCACCAGGCCTCTAGTATAAATATGTTTGTCTTTATACCAACACAACTGTAGAATATAATTTTTAGTAATTTTTATAGAGGAAGAGGTCAATGATGTCAATAGTGCTAAACGCCCAGGAAATTCATGACTTTAGTCCTGCTGGGTGCCTGAAAAGTATGTGCACAGAGGACAAGGCTAAGGAATCGAAACCATCTCACTACCTTGGAACCTCTACAGACCCCCCCCAGTGCTAGTGAGAGGGTTGAACCATATGAATGATTCAAAGATTACTTCTGTTGTTACAGAGAACTGGAATAAATCAAGCAACGCTCAGAGAGTTTGGAGTTACACTTTATTCACTGCGGTGGGCTTAGAGAAAATGAATTCAAATTCTAAGCAGAGCTACAAGCAGAAGTTCTTTTTGTATGAAAGAGCCAGCCCTATGTGTGCTTAGTGGTTATCTCGCTGGTAGCCTTGAAAATTACACAGTTCTATCCAATTAAAAAATGCACCTGGCATGGCATTAAGAGTATGGGCCTATCTAGTCTCTGGCCTACAAGGTCAGACAGCTAAGTTTATCTTCCTCATTATTCAAGCAGGCTAGAGAAGGCTAGAAAGCAATATTATTATTATTTTTTTTTTTAGAATAAGAGGCCGTCTAAAGAATAGCAGAGATCAACAAATCAACAAACGACAAGTGCTGGAGAGGATGTGGAGAAAAAGGAACACTCGTGCACTGCTGGTGGGAATGCAGACTGCTGCAGCCACTATGGAGGACAGTACGGAATTTCCTCAAAAAACTAAAAATGGAACTCCCATTTGACCCCGTGATCCCACTTCTAGGAATATATCCCAAGAAAACAGAAACACCAATCAGAAAGGATATATGCACCCCTATGTTCATAGCAGCACAATTCACAATAGCTAAGATTTGGAAGCAGCCTAAGTGCCCATCAGCAGGTGAGTGGATTAAAAAA
>NW_005370660.1:2231709-2232576 GCF_000412655.1 Myotis brandtii
TATGCATGTATATAAGCATAACCAATGGACATAAGACACTGGGGGGTAGGGGAGGCCAGGGGATTGTCAAGGGCGGGGGAAAAAAGGAAACATATGTAATACTCTTTGTAATACTTTAAGCAATAAAACAATTACAAATAATAATAAATAAAAATAATAAAGAATAGCAGAGAATTCCAAACAGTAGTTTTACAAAGTAGAGGTTAGCCTTCTCACTATGCCTCTGGACAAAAGCCTATGCCAGAAGAAGGAAGAAATGAAATGGAGATAAGAAATGTATCTAGCCCTGACCAGTTTGGCTCAGTGGCTAGAGCGTCGGCCTGTGGACTGAGGAGTCCCAGGTTCTATTCCGGTCAGGGGAATGTGCCTTGGTTTCGGGCACATCCCCAGTGGGAGGTGTGCAGGAGGTAGCTGATCTATGTTTCTCTCTCATGGATGTTTCTAGCTCTCTATCCCTCTCCCTTCCTCTCTGTAAAAAATCAATAAAATATATATAAAAAAGAAATGTATCTAATATAGAGTTCAGAATAATGATGGTAAAGATGCTTAACAGCATGAGAAAAGATATAGTAACTATGAAAAAAACAGATGGAAATAAAGAATGACATAGCACTAATAAATAACACATTGGAAGGAATAGACAGCAGATTAGGGAAAGCTGAGGATTGGATCAGTGAATTAGAAGACAGGTTAGAGCAGTGGTTCTCAACCTTGGCTGCACATTAGAATCACCTGGGAAATTTTTTAAAATCCTTATTTCTGGGCCTCATCCTCCGGAAATTCTGTTTCTTTGTTACTAATGTTGTGGCCCCACCCCATAATAAAGAAACAGAATTTCTGGAGGATGAGGCCCAGAAATCAGGATTT
>NW_005370660.1:2233064-2236673 GCF_000412655.1 Myotis brandtii
AAGAGCACCAGAACTCAGAAAGGTGCCCACATAATATCTGGCTATGAAAAGCAGCAGGGTTGCTGTCTGCCAGGGAGAAGCAGCTGGAAATGCAGGTATCCCCTTAAAGGGCCAACACACAAAATTTCATGTGCAACCACTCACCTTGTGCTCCAGCAGTGGGAAGGCAGAGTAGACTGGAGTCGTGTGAGCAGAAGCCAGGGTTGGGGCCTCTGGGGTTAAGGCTCAGAAGGCAGACACTCCAGTTTCCTGTGCTGAGTCATTTCCTCATGCTGAGGAGGTCATCTTTCGCAGGCAGACCTTTGCTATCCAGGTGGTTTTTGCCTGGGAGGGAGGGGGGGATACAGTTGATCCACTTTATTGGAAAACACCTTGCCCCACGGTGTGAAATCTCTGAGGCCTATTGAGAGACTGAGAATAACAATTAGCCTCCAGGCAGAAGCAATTGCCCCACCCTGTTAAAAAACCTCTCACCACACCTGTGGATGATTGCCTGCGGGAAATTCAAGACAGAATCCTATCAGTCTGTAGACAGAGACAGTCTCTGGAGGCTTTGAGTCTTTGCCTAATCTGGTGAATATGATGCTTTTGAATACAGTGACTAACCATAACATATCCAGCCAGCTCTAAAATGGCCCTTGAAACCAAAGATGCAAACCTCCACAGATCAATGTGGTATGCTCAGATGTTTAATTTGACAATCTCCATCAGACAGGAAGAAAATGCCCCATTGTCATTTATCAGGACTTTTATAAGATGGGAGCTTTTCAGAAGAAACTTATGTAAATCAAGATCTACAAAATAAAGAGAAAACGTACCCTGGGAAGACATGTTGATAGAAAAATATTTTCTTCCACTTTAATTTTTGCTAAGGTTGTGATAAGGTTTTTCTCACAGATACTAAACAAGGAATTTGCTTAAAGAGTGTACTTAAGAAGGAAACATGACTGTAGGTTAAAATCTTCATTACAGGCAGAACTGCAATTTGGCTGTGTGCCCATCTGACTAGATGGTCATTTTTATATATTAACGAAAATGTGTAGGGGGGAAATGGTACACTGAATAGATTATCATGATTTATGAAAAGAGGAAATTGTTATCTGCTACAAAATTTACAAGTTCAGCATATACTCTGTGTCTTATGGTTTCACCTATGTATTAAAATACAGTCAAGAAAAGGAAAAATGAAAGATGACAATTTTCCTTATGGTAGAGATGGATGTTGTAAAGTAGCTGGTAAAATAATTAGAACAGATAAATTCACAAGCAAAGTACCAATGTGTATTTTGTGCACATAAGTCTATCACACCTACAGAAGAAACATTCCAAAGCCTTGGCTGTAGTGTTTTCTGTGGAGAACAATAAAGTTCTAACCTTCACTGGGCTCTCAAAACAATTCAGGGTGTTGCCTTTGATCTTCAAAGCCCCAATATCATTTGGGTTCAGGTTTCCATAGAAACTGCCTTTATGCACCACCATGCCTGTTTCAGCTGGCCAAAGAAAGCTGCCAACAGGCCTTAGGTGTGAATACCAAGGGCTTGAAGCACCACATTTTCCATGGAGAAATTCCATTTTTGGAATTCATCTTTTCAATTGGTTTCACCAACTTCAGGAATATTGGCCTTCAGGCCACAGAATAAAGCCCTAATTGCCTGATCCCTATGGGAATATTTACTGGTAAATAATCAGCAAGTCACAGCATTATTAAGATGGAATAAATATCTTGGCTTTAAATTCTGAAAATTCTTTTATTTCCTCTAAATTGCTCCAAGCATGCCAATGTGTGTTGAAACTATAATTAAATCCTCCCACTTTGTGATAAAATTCAAGTCTGCCTAAATAATGAAGGTTCCTTTGCAAATGTACGAGTTTTAGAATAACTGGTAATAAGTTATTTAAAAATAAATAAAGCCCTCAGAACTAGAACATATAGCTCAAAATGGAATGCAGAAATTCCCATCAAATGTACTGTTTTATGGAGATCCCCAGAGAAGGATCGACCCCCTTCTCCACCCATGGAAGCAGAGTTTACAAATAAAGCCTGAAAACAGCCCACCATCTTTAAGAAACAGATATTTTAGCATGGCCAAGCCTCAACTCAAATGTCACCCCCTCGGAGCCTTCCATATGCATTCTAGATAAAGCAGTGCCACCTCAACGTTACTACTGACTACCTCTTCACCGCGGAATTGGCAGAAGAAGAAAAACAGAAAACTTTAATATAGGCCCATTGAGATTATCCAGATTAAAACAAACAAACAAACAAAAAAAATAGAAAGAAAAATGAACTAAGAAATCGAACGGAGCCTCAGACGCCTGTGGGAAATCACTAAGTTGCCATACCAACATATGCACAATGGAAGTCACAGAAGGAAAGAATAAAGAGAAATGGGGAAGAAAAAAACATGTAAAGAAATAGTAGCCAGTAACTTCTCAAAAAAAAAAGGGTTTTTTTTTAAGATAATGATGACTATTTTTTAATAGTCTCAGACCACTCAGCTATTCCTGGATCCACCAACAGCATTCAGGCCCCCAACAGCTTGGCTCCACTGAAGGGGGTCCTAACACACAGCTAGTTTTCTACCAGGTCCCGCTGAAGGGGCAGTTCATAAGTTCCTCACATTAAAATAAACAAAATAAAAATAGCAGCCATATGCATAGCTCAAAACACCATACTCTTTGGCTTCCCTGTTTAATAAGAACCAGTAATTCTACTCCTAGAAATCATTCCTAAAGAAATAAGTGTGGACTGAGATTTATATGACATTTTTCATCACAACATTTTTATCTTTTTAAAGTATATTTTTATTGATTTCAGAGAGGAAGGGAGAGGGAGAGAGAGATAGAAACATTGATGATAAGAGAGAATCATTGACGGGCTGCCTCCTATACACCCCACAACCTGGGCATGTGCCCTGACCGTGAATGGAACTGTGACCTCCTGGTTCACAGGTGGACACTCAACCACTGAGCCATGCCCAGGTTGTGATGAGCCTGGCTCATCACAGCATTTTTTTAAAAAAAATTTTTATTGCTTTCAGAGAGGAAGAGAGAGGGAGAGATAGAAACACCAATGATGAGAGAGAATCATTGATCAGCTGCTGACTGGGGATCAAGCCTGCAACCCAGACATGTGCCCTTGACCAGAATCAAACCCTGGATCCTTCAGTCTGTAGGCTGACACTCTATCCACTAAGCCAAACCAGCTAGGGCTGCTCATCACAACATTTTTATATAATAGCAAAAATTTACCAAAAAATCTCTACAAGCTATCCATACTATGGTGGAATCATTTATGGTACATTCACACAATGGATGATTATGCAGGTGTTAGAAACATGTTTTCAAGGAACATTTGATGATATCTGCTAACATTTATTGGGTTTTTTTTACGTTTTTTTAATTAAGTTATTACATATGTGTCCTTATCCCCACATTACCCCCTATCCCCCCCACTCATGCCTTCACCCTGTGTCCATTGGTTAGGCCTATATGCTTGCATATAAGTCCTTTGGTTGATCTCTCCCCTACCTTCCCTCTGAGGTTAATATCACATGATCTCACTCATTTATGGAATATAATGAACAACATAAACTGATAAAACTGATA
>NW_005370660.1:2237165-2246333 GCF_000412655.1 Myotis brandtii
AAGGAGAAAATAAACAAATGGGACTACATCAAAATAAAAAGCTTCTGCACAGCAAAAGAAATCATCAACAAAACAACAAGAAAGCCCACTGCATGGGAGAACATATTTGCCAATGGTATATATCCAATAAGGACTTAAACTTCAAAAATTAATAGGGCACTCATACAGCTTAACAAAAGGAAGATAAACAATCCAATCAAAAAATGGGCAAAGGACCTAAATAGACACTTTTTGAAAGAGGACATACAAAATGCCAAGAGACATATGAAAAAATGCTCAAAGTCACTAATCATCTGAGAGATGCAAATCAAAACGACAATGAGATACCATCTCACACCTGTCACAAGGGCCATCATCAACAAATCAACAAATGACAAGTGCTGGTGAGGATGTGCCCTTGCACTGCTGGTGGGAATGCAGACTGGTGCAGTCACTGTGGAAAACAGTGTGGTGTTTCCTCAAAAAATTAAAAATGGGCCCTAGCCGGTTTGGTACAGTGGATAGGCCTGCGGACCCAGGTTTGATTCCGGTCAAGGGCACATACCTTGGTTGCAAGCTCCTCCGGCCAGGGCCCTGGTCAAGGCACGTGCAGGAGGCAACCAATCAATGTGTTTCTCTCACATCGATGTTTCTCTGTCTTTCCCTCTCTTCCACTCTCTCTGAAAATCAATGGAAAAATATCCTTGGGTGAGGAATAAATAAATAAATAAATAATTTAAAAAATTCAAAATGGAACTCCCATTTGACCCAGTGATCCCACTTCTAGGACTATATCCCAAGAAACCAGAAACACCAATCAGAAAGGACACATGCACCCCTATGTTCATAGCAGCACAATTTACAATAGCTAAGATTTGGAAACAGCCTAAGTATCCATCAGTAGATGAGTGGATTAAAAAACTGTGGTACATCTACACAATGGAATACTACGCTGTGGTAAAAAAAAAAAAAAAAGAAGGAATTCTTACCATTTGCAACAGCATGGATGGATCTGGAGAGCATTATGCTAAGTGAAATAAGTCAGTCAGAGAAAGATAAGTATTACGTGATCTCACTCATTTGTGGAATATAATGAACAACATAAACTGATGAACAAAAACAGATCCAGAGACAGAGAAGCATCGATCAGATGCTCAAACCTCAGAGGGAAGGTAGGGGAGGTAGGGGTAAGGGTGAGAGATCAACCAAAGGACTTTTATGTATGCATATAAGCATAACCCATGGACACAGACAGTAGGGAAGTGAGGGCATGTGCTGGGGGTGGGAATGGCTGGGGAGAGGTCAATGGGGGGGGGCGGGGAGAGACATATGTAATACTTTAAACAATAAATAATTATAAAAAATAAAACACTCATAATTGGAGGTTTTTTATATTTTTTGCACAAAGAGCCTATATCCTTCACGTACCCATGGAAACATTGCCGGCGCATCCTGTGGCCGAGTTTCCAGATCAGACTGTGCAGGTTTGAGCAGACGTGGCAAGCCTGAGAACCCTGGCCAAATTTTCTCGGATGGCTCCAGTAGAGCTGCTGGTGACCCATCTTAATCTGTTGGATGCAAGAAGGCAAAGGGCTGAAAATATGTTGCAGCGTTGTCATTGAGCCCTTAGTTTCACACCTGGGGAAAAGCTTTCAATTGCTTTTCCTTCAGGAGTTCTAAATCTTTGGGGAGGAAAGAACGCAACACCTAAGTTAATGGTGTTAGACAATGTGGGACTAAGTGGAGAATTAGGAACTGATACCAAATGCTGTTAGGATTTTAAAAGGAAGTTCTCTGAAAACTAAGGGGCCAGAAAATATTTCATTAAAGAGAAAGAAATCTGCCTGGCCGGCATGGCTCAGTGGTTGAACATCAACCTATGAACCAGGGGAACACAATTTGATTCCCGGTTGGGCGACATGCCCGGGTTGCGCAGTGGGGGTCGTGCAGGAGGCAGCCGATCAATGATTCTTTCTCATCATTGATGTTTCTCTCTCTCCCTCTCCCTCTCCCTTCCTCTCTGTGAGTCGAGTAGTTTCTTTCCTGAGCAGGATGCAGGGTGATTTCTTTCCCAGGTTCATGTCTAGGTGGATTTGAAGAATGAAGCCATGGACAAAAGGTGGTAGATGAAAAGGGTGGAAATTTATTGGAAACAAGTACACACTACCACGTAAGGAGGGCATCCCAAGGGGGTGACCCACGAAGCTCCTTTTTCCTAAGGTTTATAAAGGCTGCAGTTCTTTGTTTTTGCCTTCCAGTTGGTAGAATATCAACTTCAAAGCTTAAAACCCACGTGGTGCCCCCTTTTTTATTCTCCCCCTTCAGTGGTAGAATTCTCTATCTCCTGTGAAAATCTGTTTCCTCTTTCTCCCCATACCTTTGGCTTTTCCCTAATTTTTGTGAATGGATGTCTTCCTTTCCCCTTATCCTGTGGCACCTTTTGTTTTCTGTGAATGTATGCCTTTTGGCAGCTCCAAGCCCCCACTTATGGGCTCCAAACCTTCCTCCCATGGACCCTCTTTATTTCTAAAACTCCCTAAACGTATTTTACCCCCCTAAAAGCCCTTTCATCTGGAATCAATGAGAGAGAGAGAAAGAGAGAGAGAGAGAGAGAAATTGAAGTTTGGCCATCAAGGATGGGCTAGAACTGAATAAAATGAGAAAATTGGAGATGGGAGACAGAGGGTATTCCAGAGGCATGTTCATCCTACAACATCATCTTTATGGAAAGCTTTAGAAAGGTTATCCTAAGAAGCAATGGTCAAGATAAATAACACATTTAATACTTTATATATAATACACAGTCTTGTGGGGCACGGGTACAGTGTTTTGGACAGGTTCAAGCCTTGGACTAATGAGAGGGCACAGTCCTCTTGTGGCCACGTGCAAGTCCCAGCTTGAAGGGCAGAGCCTTCCAAGCACAATTATAGCCAACAGCTATAGTTGTGAGCTTGAACCTATGGTCCGAAAACGTGGCCCCACGTGCCTGAGTGATGGAGTTCAGGTGCATGTAGTTGAGTAGGACTGAAACCCACGAGAATGTTGTAAACATCTTGATCACACCCCTACTTTGCCTCGTGGCATCTGTTATAAAATAAAGACACGGCTTGTGGGGCCTGGCGCTGTCCATCAGAGATGCAGCGTCCCACCGAGACCCAGCTTTCTTTTTTTCTTTCTTTTTTTAAATATATTTTATTGATTTTTTTTACAGAGAGGAAGGGAGAGAGATAGAGAGTTAGAAACATCGATGAGAGAGAAACATCGATCAGCTGCCTTCTGCACAACCCCTAACTGGGGATGTGCCCGCAACCAAGGTACATGCCCTTGACCGGAATCGAACCTGGGACCTTTCAGTCCACAGGCTGACGCTCTATCCACTGAGCCAAACCGGTTAGGGCCCAGCTTTCATTCTCTTGTCTGTCTTTTCTAAGCCTTTCATCACCCCCACTCAGGGTCACTGAACCAGGCTGAGCTGGCATGAGTATGCCATGGCTGTGCCGGCTCCCCACACAGTCTAATCTCAGAAAGGACTATTTATTTTCCATGGAATCTTATGAAAGCACTGGAATTCAAGACACATTAAAGAACAAAATATCTGCCTAGTAGACCCATTCTGAAGAAGAAAGGATGGACACAGAGAAAGACATAATTATAGAAAACTTGTGTTGCTATGATTTTACGGAGATAAACCACTGTAATCTGACAGTGTGGAGCACCCTCTGTTGGTTATATTAGTGAAGATTGGTTACTCAGGGATTTTCACCCATTTTCCGACATGGAAAATGATTCCAAAAGATTAAGTAAATGGTATTGATGACTTGTTTCTCCTACTTCTCCCCCTTCATTAATCTACATGCAAATACAACTCATCTCAATTTATTTCCTTCTACCAACCCTATTGCCTTGACCGCAGCTTTAGTAAAATGAAGAACTAGGAAGACATTATAGACATATATAGGTAGTCACATGATTAATTCAAGTTGACAAGATATTGTTCTGTATTTCTAAAGAAAAGACTACATAATGAAAATCAATGGTGTGGAAAACTTGGGCATTTTATGGTACTCATACAGAGCTCACTCGTTGCTGTGAGACAGGCAAAGATGAAATGACTGCAGAACATCTAGCACAGTACATCATACAGCAAATCCTCGGTAAATGTTATTCCTTTCCCTGAATAACTACTGATAAATTTCTAAATACGGGTTAGAAACAAAATGGAGCACAAAAATAGTATCTATATACGTGAGGGGGTGGATATATTAATTATCTTGATTGTGATAATCATTTCACATTGTACACACTATTTCAAATAATCAGGTTGTTCACCTTAAATATATACAGTTTTATTTTTCAACTAGAGGCCTGGTGCACAAAATTCATGCACAGGGGCAGGGGGGTCCCTCAGCCCGGCCTGCACCCTCTCCAATCCGGGACTGCCGGCTCCTAACCACTCACCTGCCTGCCTGCCTGATCAACCCTAACCACTCTGCCTGCCTGCCTGACTGCCCCTAACTGCTCTCCCCTGCCAGCCTAATTGCCCCTCCTACCCGCCGCCTCAGCCCCCGCCACCGTGGCTTTGTCCGGAAGGACGTCCGGAAGACGTCTGGTCTAATTAGCATATTACCCTTTTATTAGTATAGATTATACCTTTGTAAAGCTGGGGGAAAATTAAAATGAAAACAATACAGAGAACAAAGGGGGAAAAAACAGAATGGATTTGCCAGAAAACCCAATGTCATAGTGATAAAGAATTTAAATTTCATTATGGAATTATTTTCTGTAGTGCTTTTCCTCAGCTTTTGGGTGTGTCCTTCATTCAGCAACAGCTGAAAAATGAGGAGACAACCATCCAAGTTTCTACCTATTGAAACTAATAAGGAAAACTCAGCTCTCTGCTGCTTGCTAGACATATGACCCTAAACAAATGACTTAATTTATCTGGGCCTCAATTTCTCCATGTGAAAAATGAAGAGTGATCAGTGGTTCTCTGGTGCAGCTCATGGACTAGCAACAGAGGAAGAAGGGCTCATTTTCCATGCTGAAAGGAACAATGTAGAATTTTACAAAAAGTTAAATTACTAAATTAAAAGATTACCATCAATTCTGAGATCAAGTCCTTCTTTATCTCATATGTTGTTAAAATACCCCTTTTTTATGAGGCAGTGGTGGCATGATTTTAGGGGTGGTTTTAATGTCCTTATTAAGTAAAACATTGCCAACCATAAGTTGACCCCCAAATTTTGGATCTATGAAATCACTGAAATTCACCAAAAGAGGTAGAAAAATTGTGAAATCTGCAGACAGCTGACCAGGCTCTGATAATTCAATTCAGACTTTGTTTATTATAAACGATGTGCCCTTATGTGTTCTAATTGTTCTAAACCCAAGATGTGATTAGACTCTGAGATTGAAAGGTACTGATCATGAAGACCAAAGATGTGACCACTCCTTTCCTTGCTGATCTCTGAAGGCTCTTCCAGGCCTGCTTTCTAGACGAATACCCGGACATGTGCCATAGTGACACTGCAACACTAACGGGACCTGCCATCATACATTACATCAGCCTGGGAAAAAACACTGGAGTGATCGAATTAACAGTCACAAGCTGAAAACAGGGGAGGTTCTATACACTCTGGGACTACGATACAAAGGGGGAGGAAAAGACTGGCTAGGTATAAGTATCACAGAGAAAAAGACATTAGAGATTCTAACAGAACACCTTCTGTATATGCTTATGACACAAAAATTATATGCTAACGTACACATGAGTCATTTCATCACGCCTAAAAACATAAATTTATGTCATGAGTTTTAGAAATTTCCAATTTCCTCCCCGGGTTTCATCCTCTTATTTACGTCAACTTTGTAAGTTTTCTTTACCAAGGAGGGAGAAAACAAAGGAAATTGGAAAAATGAGAACTGAATAACCACATAGGTTATTGGGTCCCCAAGTTCACCTTTGGTCTTTAACACGGCCTCCCCACAGAACTGGGGAAGCAGAACACTCCAGGCGGGGGAGCCCTTCTCCTCATAGTGTGCTTCCTATGCTCTCACAGACAACGCTGCTGAATCCAAATACAGGCCTCTGGCACCACCTACAGGCAGTAATCGTAAGTCTGACTCTCATGTCAATGAACTCTGAAGTTCAAAATCCAGTTCTCCCTCTAGTCACGGACTTCAAAATTAATCAAGGAAAGTGCTCCCAACTCTAAACAGTGTTGGGGGAAGGGAGTGATAGCAAATGAAGAGGAGATGTGCAAATCTACTCTTCCTGCCCCAGCCTTAGACTCATCTGTTGGCACCTTTGTGGTTTCACTTGCTGCCTATTCCACAAGAAAGATGTAAGACATAAAGCCACGATTCTACCTGTGAGGTGTCAAGAGATCATGAAACTGGAACCACACTAACTTCACATTAGCCTTAACTCGAGAAAAACATGCCCTTTTAACAATAAAAACTTGTCTGCAGTAAATGATATTAGATCCTGCCAGTTACTGTTGCTGTCCGTCTGGAACAAGGAGTGCGTGGAAGGTCTCAGGTGAAACATATATGAAGGCTAGGCTTTCTGAGCGTAGGAGCGGTTGAGAATTGTGGAGAGGGACCAACCTTTTTAGTGAGACCAATTTCTTTCTCAGGGTCAATCCCTAATTCTATCTTAAAAGAAAATTTGAAAAAGACGTGCAGCTTACCCTTGAACAAAGCGAGGTTGGGGTGCGGACCTCCCAGACAGTGAAACATCCAGGTACTAGTGTAATAGAAATTGACCCTCTGAATCCACGGATTCGCACCTGTGGATTCGCATCCCCAGATTCCCAACAGCTTTCAATCTGTGGTGGTTGAATCTGCGGATGGGAAACCCAGGGACACAGAAAGCCTACCATATATTTATTGGGGGGGGGGGATCCATTTATAAGTGGACCAACACAATTCAAATCTGTTGTTCAAGGGTCAACTGTATCTTATAATATCTCCAACAAATATATTCCATATCTTCCCCTTAGTGGGATAAGCAGCATAAGAAGTTTGTTGCAGCATTCACAGAAAACTAATACTAGTACACCTAGTAAATATCATTATACATTTTACCTGACAATGAGCACCAAAATAACAATGCAGTATTAATAAGAGCAACACAATTAATGAATAATGTTTTAAATTTTCTTATAATTCCTTTTGCTTTTAGACTGCATTAACTAATGATTTGCAGTCAAGTTAATTTGCTCAAGAGTCACCCAATTACTCCCTCTCTGTGACTATGTGTAGTCAATATTGGATGAAGATCGGTTCAGGTGTTTCTGTTTGCTTTGTTTGTTGGCATTCTAGCAGCTGACAATTGGAAACTTTAGAAGGCTGCAGCTTTCTGTTGCAGTAGAAGGGTCTACTGTACTTTGAGCTGATGGAAAATACTCAAAACAGCTCTATCTTCAGAATTCTCCCCAACAATTTATTTCACAATCATTTGATCTACCTACAGTCTCTACTGACTGAATGCATAATTATAAGACTTAATATGCATGCTCTCTGGCTAAATAAGGTAATTCTTCACCTATTTAATTTCTGGTAACATTAAAACTAATGTACTTTCATATATTCAGTAATTATTTTAAAATTTGCTAAATGCTATCCTGATCTTTTAAACTTTTAAAATTTACTTTGCTCCTTTTTCCAAGATATGAAATCATAAATGTTGTAATATATAAGTTCCCATACCAACTTAATATTATGTATTAGATGCCTAGTGCATGAAATTCATGCATGGGTAGGGTCCCTAGGCCTGGCTGGCGATCAGGGCAGATCGGGGCCTTCTGGCTGCCAGCTGGGGCCTTCCTTCATCCCATGTCGCCCCCTGGTGGTCAACACACATCATAGCAAGCAATTGAACTCCTGGTCTCCTGGTCGAACTCCCGAGGGGACACTTTGCATATTAGCCATATATATATTAGAGGCCCAGTGCACGAAATTCATGCACAGGGTGGACGAGGCAGAAGAAACACTGGATGCCATGGAAGAATAAGATGAAACGGTCCAGTAGGGGGTGTCACACCTTGCAGGGACAGCACCCAGGACTGCAGACATGACGGGTGGAGGGAGGGGGCTGGGTGAGAGGAAGTGCATGGAAAGGCCTGGGAGTAGGAACAAGAGGGTGATATGCGGAAGGTGGGCCCCTGCCCTCCCCTGCTGGCCTGGTCGCCTCCCGCACACACCCCAACCCAGGCTCAAACCCGCAACCTTTCAATGTATAGGACGAAGCTCCAGCCAACGGAGCCACCCAGCCAAGGCAATTATTCTTGGCTTTTCTTTTCTTTTCTTTCCTTTTTTACTCTTTTATTAAATCTTCATTGCTGAATGGTTTACATAGGTCCCCTTTCCCTCCATTAACCTTTTCCAGCCTACTACCCCCCCTTCTCTGGCCCTCACCACCCCATTGTCTGTGTCCAGGGGTGATGCATATATGCACATAAGGCCATTGGTTGATCTCTTCCCATCCACCCTCCCCCGCCATCCCTCTGAAGTTCCACACTCTTTTATTAAATCTTTATTGCTGAATGGTTTACATAGGTCCCCTTTCCCTCCATTAACCTTTTCCAGCCTACTACCCCCCCTTCTCTGGCCCTCACCACCCCATTGTCTGTGTCCAGGGGTGATGCATATATGCACATAAGGCCATTGGTTGATCTCTTCCCATCCACCCTCCCCCGCCATCCCTCTGAAGTTCCACAGTCTGTTCCTGTGTCTGTGTCTCTGGGTCTATTTTTGTTCATCAGTGTATTTGGCTCATTAGGTGTTAAAAGTACTCTGCTTGTGATCACTTGAGTTTTCTAAAGATGCAATCGTATCACATACAAATCTTTTTCTTTTTCCAAATGTACTTGTGGACACATTGGGAATACAGATACCAGAAATAGAAGTCTGTGAATAAGTTGGGAATAGGATGCTTTTTCTTTCATGACATTGTGTACATAATCCTATGCTCCCGCTGTGTTGAGAACACCGAGTACTGTGGCTGCAGGGAGGCTCTCATTGGCAACTCATCCACATAGAGCCATAGCCTCCCTCTCCATCAGCCGCAGCTCCCAGGACAGACGCATGCACCCCTCAGCAGAGGTGGGGGCACTTGGCCACCTCCCGCAGGCTTGCCCCCTGTCATCACCTGATGGGGCCCACCTTCCGCATATCACCCTCTTG
>NW_005370660.1:2246442-2247990 GCF_000412655.1 Myotis brandtii
GACCGTTTCATCTTATTCTTCCATGGCATCCAGTGTTTCTTCTGCCTCGTTAACTTGGTTTGAATCTGAACAGAAATGGCTCTATCTTCTCTTCCTTTTGTGTCCTTTCCACCCCTAAGTTAATGTCTTGTCCTTAGTTGTGGCCATGAGATGTCTCTGTGACTGAGCTGGGAAACCTTTCACGTTTCTCTTTCCTTTTCTTTCATCTCAGGATAACTGAGCTCTGCGGTTTGTGTGGGACCAAGGACCCTGGGAATATAATGCTGAGCCCTCTGAACTCATTTTATTCTTTTTTGTATTTGATTCCTGGGGTTGAATTAAACATGAAAACAGAAGAAAATATACCCTGAGATATACAATCTGAGTTATTACCTGGAGATTTCCACGGGAGTTGACACTGAGGCATGAGACACATGTGTTTATTGGTCAGTTTCCTCAACTATGGAATGAAATCATGCACAGGTAGGGTCCCTAGGCCTAACCTGCGATCAGGGCTATCTTCCACCCGCTCACCAGTCCCTAGTCCGGCCCACTGCCACCACCCAACCTGGTTCCTCCAGCGATCAAAGAACAGCCCACTCTGCCTTAGGTGTCTTGTGCTATCAAAGGGCACCTGGCCCTTTGCTCCCTTTAAAGAAGTAAAATAAACGCCCTCTCTCTGCACCTGTCTCTTCTCTCCCTTGTGAATCCTTTCACAGCCAGTTCACCAGCCAAAACCCTGACAATGACTTGGGGAACTCAACCAGGAAGGGCTATGCCTGTGGGAGGAGGTGCAGGGAACCAGGGCTGCCCCCTGCTCTTGCCCCGCCCTCCCTCCCTCCATCCCTGCACTGGCCCAGCCGCCTGGCTCAGCCCCTCCCCCATCGTGAAACCACTGGACTCAGGCTCTGGTCCGGCCCATCCTGCAGGGAGGAGCATGCGCAGATTCTTGCAGACACGGAAGCAGCTGTGGAGTAGGGAGGTGGCGGGTTCTTCCTGAGGAGGGTGTTTGTGCTTTAAAGCTGATGCTCTCCATCCACCTCCCAGCAGGGAAGGCTGAGGGTGGCTGCAGGTGCTGAAGTCCTTGTTGAAGTCTCCGCTCCAGAGCCTCTCACAGCAGTGAGTCCGCCTCCCGGGAGGCTGCGCAGTGGAGGTACCACGTTCCTTTCAGAAGAAACTGAGGATCGATTGGAGCCTGCTGGCTGGGGGGAGGGACCAGGAGGTCTGCCTTGTGTCCACTTGCCAGTCCCCACTCCCGCTCTGCTGCCACCCAGCCCAGTTCCCCTTGGTTCCCCATTGGCCATCCAGTGATAGGAGCCTGGGGGAGGAGGGACCTAGAGGTGCTCCATGAACTTCCTGGTGTTCAGTCATCTGTTGGGTCATTTTGGATGTTACGGACCCTAGCCTTTTATAATGTAGACTAGAGGCCCGGTGCACAAAAATTTGTGCACTGGTGGGGAAGGGGTGGGGGTGGGGAGGGTGTCCCTCAGCCCCATTTGTGCCCTCTCACAGTCTGGGACCTCTCGGGAGATAACGACCTGCTGGCTTAGGCCCGCTCCCGGGTGGCAG
>NW_005370660.1:2248266-2248722 GCF_000412655.1 Myotis brandtii
GCCCTGCCTGCAGTATGCAAATTAGCCACCATCTTTGTTGGCAGTTAATTTGCATATCACGCTGATTAGCCTATGGGAGGTGTAGCGAAGGTACGGTCAATTACCATGTTTGTCTATTATTTATAATGTAGATAGTCATACTGAGAAGGCAGGAGAAAGACAGGCAGTCAGGGACTGGACCACAGGATAGGGGAAGAAGTAGAACTGGGAAACCCAGCTAGGTGAAATTACTAAGGCAACCCAGTTGGGCAGGGAAAGAAGGGTTCGACTTGAGCTTTAAAATGTATGGGAACTGACTAGGAGAAACCAAGATGGCGGTATAGGTAAATACCTGAAATTGCTGCCTCGCACAACCACTTAAAAAATACAACTAAAAGACAAAACGGACATCACCCAGAACCACAGGAAGGCTGGCCAAGTGGAAATTCTACAACTAGAAGGAAAGAGAAAAGCACA
>NW_005370660.1:2250529-2267322 GCF_000412655.1 Myotis brandtii
GTACACCTATGGATGAGGACAGTGGGGGGGGGGTAAGGGCAGAGCGTTGGGTTGGAACTGGGTGGAGGGGAGCTATGGGGGGAAAAAAGAGGAACAACTGTAATAATCTGAATAAAGATGTCATTAAAAAAGAAAGATACACAGAAAAAGAGAAATGGGATAAAGGGTAGAATTTTCAATTAATTAATTTTTATAGGAGAGACTTCTATAAACGTATCTATGTGTTTTTATCTATTCCTTCCAACATAATTGCTTAATGTTAAAAAAAATGAGTAGATTTTGACATTAAACTTGGATTGGTAATATCTTTTGTATCTGAAAAAAATAAAAAATTAAAAAAAATTAAAAAAAATAAAATAAAATGTATGGATGTTGCCCTAGCTGGTTTAGTTCAGTGGAGAGTATTGGCCTGCAAACTGAAGGGTCCCAGGTTTGATTCCAATCTAGAGCATATACCGGGGTTGTGGCTTGATCCCCAGTAGGGGGTATACAGGAGGCAGCCAATCAATGATTCTCTCTCATCATTGATGTTTCTCTCTCTCCCTCTCCCTTCCTCTCTGAAATCAATAAAAGAAAGTATTTTAAAAAATAATAAAAATAAAATGTATGGATGTTGCTAAGACAGGAAGCCTGCAGACCAATCAGAACAGAAATTAGCAAGCATGTATCTCTCTCTCTCTCTCTCTCTCTCTACACACACACACACACACACACACACAAAACACCATTGTAACTTCACTTATCACCCTAAAAGAGAAAAATTTCTTAATATTTTTCTGGGGTCTTCATTCCTGCTGTTTTCGGGGCTTAATCTGATATTGAAGCAATTTAAAAGGTGATTCTGATTTTTAAAAAGTGATTCTTGGGATCCTCAGAGGAGGAAACTATGGGGACATATTGGTGATTGAAGTATCGGTGCAAAATAGAGAAGCTACTGAGGTTTATTTGGGCACTAATTTTTTCCCCTTAAACTATAATTTCCCCAGTGTGGTCTAGGAGGACTGGCTGAACCTCTTCTAAGATGTGTGGGTTTGGATTTCAGCTCTTGAGTGCTTTTAAAGCTCTTGAGTGCTTCTCCCCGTTTGGTTTTCTCTTCAAGGTCCTTCATGTAGTTTTATAGTCTCTCCTGGGTTATCTGTGAGGAGGCAATCAAGGATTTTGACTTTCTTCTGTAAAGCCACATGTTCCCACCTATATGACATTTGGTCAGGATAGGACTGTTTAGGTCTTCTCTCACAATGGTTCCAAGGAAAACTAATGTTGGGTCAATTCCAGGTAAACCAGTTCCATCTCTTAACAGAATTCTGAGCTCAGGTATCACAATGGCATGATATACACTGGTCCAGGAGTGAGTCTCCCTTCCTGACTCTTGGGCTGAGACACACCCATAAAACAATGAACCCTGTCCACAGACCCACAGGGAAAAAAAATTCCCTTTTCAGCAAGGGAGAAGGTACAAGCAAGTAGACTATGGTCCCCCTAAAAAGACAAAAGGTTTTCTGAACTCTGCAGGGCCCAGGACTGAACTCTGCCAGGAGTCCCTCAGCAGCAGTTAGAAGAAACCAACAGGGAGTTGTCAAGGGACCTTAACAGCATGTTCTCTGTGCTCATCTAGTACCCACCTTGCCTGACTTCAGGCTCTGGAAGTGCTCCAAATCAGCGGTCACCAACCGATGGTCCGCGGACCACTGGTGGTCTGTGAGGTCCGAAAGGTTGGCAACCACTGCTCCAGATGGTGACAAACTGTTGGGGAAATAAGGTCAAATATCACAGAATCAGAATTTCCTGAAATGAGTTATCTATGTATATATAAGGCTAATATGCCAAGTGTCCCCTCGGGAGTTCGACTGGGAGCTCGATTGCTCGCTGTTACGTGTGCAGACCACCAGGGGGCGGCGCAGAACAAAGGAAGGCCCCGGCCTGCAGCCGGAAGGCTCCGATTGGCCCTGATCGCCAGCCAGGCCTAAGGACCCTACCCATGCACAAATTTCATGCACCAGGCCTCTAGTTTGCTATAAAATCCACCTGGAGAAAGAAATGAGGGGGATATTTACCAGCCTGAAGTCAGGTGACTGATTCACCCCAGTTTATAACACACTGGTTTTCTTTATACAGGAGTATATATCCCAAGATCTCAGTCACTCCCAACTCTATCAGAAATTATTCTGAGATCTGGAAAGAAGGGCCTTGTTTTTTCAAATAAACTTATTGTACACATTGGAAAAGCAATTCAAAAAGTTTGAAAATGGGAGAGCAATAGGAAACTAGGTAAAATATACATATGAAAAAAGATACAAATGTACAACATGACATCAAGGGGAATCACAGTAAATAAGGTAAAGTGTGCACATGAAAGGAGATTTACCTATTTGAAAGGGAGAGTCAAGCATGCCTTTATTTTTCACTTCTAAGAAAATGACACACTTCTTTGAGTAGTCAATGGAAGGGGGCTGACTTCCCTCATCCCATCATGAGAAAAATATCTGAATCAGTACACAATGATACATATACCAAGAGCCAACTTATTCCAGAGAACCAAAATTGTCCCCAAATCTCCCCTCCTCTTTTTGCTGTAACCGAGGACACACATTTCTAGCTCTGCTTCCTTGATTGTACTGGTATATGTTGCAGTTATTCGAGGTAGTTATTTTCATAAGTCAGCACAAAGACTGAATTAATGAATACTGAACCACTCCTACAGAGTGAGGTTCCTGTGAGCCTCTGGTCACATTTGTCAACCATTAATACAATGTATTGTTGAGTCATTTACCTTAAACTCATGGCCAACAGACTCTGGACTGAATGAAGTTTATCTAATGCAGGAGTTTTCTCCTTAAGAAGCTTCACAGACTTCTTGTGATTAGGAACACTAGGCTGCACTTCAGCATGACACTTAGAGGCCATTTTAAATAGAGAAATAAAAAAAAAAGCACAAAAATGAGGAAAAAAAACAGCACTAAGTAGAAAAAGGACACTTATTTAGTTTGAAAGCTGAGATATGAAGACACAGCATTGCCTTGTTTGACTTCCTGGGAAAATGTGCCTCGGGTGACTCAAATATTTTGCTACTCTGTGTATGTCCAAGAATGTCATCAAAAGTATTATGAGTACTGATTTGGGGTTTACAAATAAATTTTAGCGAGTAGGCAAATACAAAATCTGCGAATGAGGACTGACTATACGTAAGTTTTAATTCCTTTACTGGGAAGTAGGGTTGTCTCAATCATAAACCAGGGCTGGGAAGTCATGAAAAGAGAACCTAGTCTCAACTGCTTCCTCTAAATTCTCAGTAAGTTGCAATAACATGGCAACCAAAATGGCTAAGATATAATAAACATCACTCAAGAAATGACTTATTAACTTCATTTTAGTTTTTAAAAAAATATATTTTATTGATTTTTTTTACAGAGAGGAAGGGAGAGGGATACAGAGTTAGAAACACTGATGAGAGAGAAACATCTATCAGCTGCCTCCTGCACACCCCCTACTGGGGATGTGCCCACAACCAAGGTACATGCCCTTGACCAGAATTGAACCTGGGACCCTTCAGACCACAGGCCAACGCTCTATCCACTGAGACAAACTGGTTTGGGCTCATTTTAGTTTTTATTGTAAAACATAAGATGGAATGATAGGGCATCTCAGAAACAGGTTCACATTCCAACTCAATGAAAATTTGTAATCTTCTCAAATGCCTGTCAAATTTATTCCTAAATATCTCAACCAGAATTAATTTCATCATCTTTTTGAGTGAAACAAGCAGACTACTGGGTCCACAATTTATATTACCTGTCAATTTTTCCTATATCAAACATCTACCACTGTTTAAACCCATTAGAGTACTTAATCCTCCCAAATAAACAAGTTTATAAAATCAGCTCCAAAATCAATAGTCCATCTGGTTTACCCTCCTTTGATTAAACAAGCTTAAGCTTAAGATGTTTCACTTTGCTCTAGTAGTACTTAGTTCCATACTTTGTATTTCAGTCTTCTTAAATCTTAGGAAAAGGAATGTACACTGTCTGTCTTCTTTCAGAATGTGGTTAAGAAGCCACACCACCTACCATATTAGGTACTTTCTTGCATGCATGGACTCCTCTACCACCATGTATCTCAAGTCCATTTTCTAAAAAAATCACAAAATGACTCACTGCTAATGTATGTTCCATTCAAATAAGATTTCTTAACTGGGAGCCACCAGAGGCATTTCAGGGCCTGAAGGCCCCCATGTTGTCAGTCTGAGGATTTTTCTAAAGAGAAAACATCGTTTTATTAGATGTTCAAACAGGAATATGATCATTCAGACCTCCAAAATTTTTAGAAATGCCTCATTGGATTCTCTTGTTTTATATAATTTTCATGGGTGGGACTATTCAGTACAATTTGACATCATTTAGTATCTAGTCCTGTTCTCCAAACTTCTACCACCTCTAGCAAGTTGTAATTCTATAAACAGAACCAGGCACTTTTATATTCTTAGGATACAAAGCAAACATGCCACCTACATACTAGCATTTAATAGATTTTAAGTATTGTCAATTATAACTGGATCATATTTTAACACAATACTTCACAGAGTTCAAGATTTTATTTATTTTTTTAAATATATTTTATTGATTTTTTACAGAGAGGAAAGGAGAGGGATAGAGAGTTAGAAACATCAATGAAAGAGAAACATCGAACAGCTGCCTCCTGCACGCCCCCTACCGGGGATGTGCCCGCAACCAAGGTACATGCCCTTGACCAGAATCGAACCTGGGACCCTTCAGTCCACAGGCCGATGCTCTATCCACTGAGCCAAACCGGTTAGGGCTCAAGATTTTAAATAAGGGCAAATTAAATCATATCTGAATAAATCTTCTAAGTATATTAAAGTGTTAGTAATACTTCTGTTTCAAAATCGCTGAAAAGTATGTCATTTCCTTGAAATGTACTTGGCGTAGAAAGCAGCAAAGAGGTCCTTATAAGGAGTGTCTGAATCTCCCTTGGTCAACGGTATACGGCAAAATTGACGAAACCTGGGAGAACGCAGCAGCAAGTTCTGTGAAAGGCCCATGAAGCTGGAGCATAACCAGTAGAGAACAAGTGACTGTAAAAAAAAAAAGAAAGGACATGAATGTTAGCACCGCTCATTCTCCACGGACACCAAGCTTCAGAGACAAAGAAAATTATAATCTCTGCAAATAGAAGTACACTAGGAATAAACAAGACCTGCAATGGCGGTTAGATATCTGTGAAGGGTCTAATAGGTTAGAAAGAAGGATGAAAGGAAGACCAAAAAGCAAAAAGAGAGGTATTCGTGATAGAAAGTGGATGACAGAGTAGCTCCCAGGGACCAAGAGAGGTCTTGCTGCCCTTCTTTGGCTTTTTCCCCACCAAGAGTCCTGACAAACTGCCATAATTAGAGGTAGGGTCCTAGAGGTACAGCCATTTATGATGGCAAACTTAGCCTCCCTAGACTTCACTTTCCTCCATATAGTCATCTATCTACCAACTTTTCTAGTAACCAGTCGCTAAGAATGGTCAGGAATGCATTATCTTTGCCTTTTCTGAGACTTATAGCTCAGCATTATCTTCACTTTTTTGTACGACCATCCAGATTGATTATGTAGGTCAGTGACTAAGTCCTACAGCCTCTCAAAACAATCCCACACAAACTTTTCTTTGGCATCAGAAGGTCACCAGAACCCAGAGGCATGACTATGTGGTGGTTGAGTCCAAGCCCTGGAGTCAAACTGCTTGAGTTTGAATTCCATTTATTTGACTTTGGGTAAGTTATTTTTCTTCTGTTTCAGTTTCCTCATTTATAAAATGGGCACAGGACTGTACCTATCTCAGAAGGTTGCTGTAAAGAATAAATGAGATAACTCAAATAGATGGTAAAGCAGTGTGTGGTCCATATTAAGCACTTGCATTTGTTCCAAAAGCAAGTTTTGAGGAGCAGAAAGTAACACATCATCAAAGGCAGATTACCATTGTAGTTAAGAGCAAGAGCCAAGCTGCCTGGATGTGTAAGGCTCTGCCACTAACAGATGAGTAACCTTGGATGAATTACTTAACCTCTCTGGGCTTAAGTTTCCTCATCACTAAAGTGGAGATTACAGCAGCAGCTACTTCAGTGCATTGTTGGGAGAATTGTAAGAGCTAATATATGCAAACCACTTCAAATAGTTCCTGGCACAAAGTCAATGCTGACTAAACATTAGCTATCACCATCATCTGATTTATCCACTAAGCAAAAAGTACCCTGAACTCAACTGTACAGACTATAAGCTGTCTATTAAAAATCACTCTTCTTCCTTAGTAATAAAGTCCTAATTTCCAGAAAGGTATACTGCCATGGCGAAGAGAAAGACTTCTTCCCAGCCTCTTCCGCAGTGAGGTGTGGCCAGGTAACTAAGAGGTAAGCAGGAGTGTTTGGTGGGACAGCTGGCAAGGCTCCCTCCAAGCGCTCACTGCACGTGAAGCACCCTGTTACCACTCCTGCAGAGACAAGCTCCGGCAGCCATCACGGCCATACTGGGGCCTGAAGGACAGACATTACAGACTGTGGATGGTGGAGCATTAGGAGAAGCAGCCCTAACTGGTTTGACTCAGTGGATAGAGGGTCGGCCCAGTAACTGAAGGGTCCCAGGTTTGATTCTGGTTGGGAGCACATGCCTGGGTTGCGGGCTCAAATCCCCAGTAAGGGGTGTACAGAAGACAGTCGATTGATGATTCTCTCTTATCATTGATGTTTCTCTCTCTCTCTCTCTCCCTCTCTGAAATCAATAAAAATATATATTAAAAAAAGAGAGAGAGAGAAGCAGGCTGGGTCTCTCATGTCTTGTAAGAGATACACTAAGCTGCCTAACTGAATTTCCTATATTTGAGAGAATAAACTTTTGGGTATTTAAGACACTTTTTCAGATGTGTTACTCACTTTGAACCCAGACCCTCACTGAAACTTCACTGCCCTTATTTTATTTGAGCTGGGGGTTTCCTCAGTTATAATTGGCATTATTTCTCCCAAGAAATGTCGTGAACCTGTATTTTTCTATTTTATAGGGTATTTTACAACAATACTACTATTATATGAAAATTATTATAAGTACTTGGTGTTATTTCATTAATTCTCACAGACATAATGATGTCTATTTAAGACATGTAGAAACTTAGTTATTTTATATAGGAGTAATGACAATATTATGTCTAAGGGACAGCTTTAGTTATATATATATATACACTTAAATATATTTTTTTTATTTTTTTTTTTTTTTTTTTACAGAGAGGAAGGGAGAGGGATAGAGAGTTAGAAACTTCGATGAGAGAGAAACATCGATCAGCTGCCTCCTGCACACTCCCTACTGGGGATGTGCCTACAACCAAGGTACATGCCCTTGACTGGAATTGAACCTGGGACCCTTCAGTCCACAGGCCGATGCTCTATCCACTGAGCCAAACCGGTTAGGGCAGTAATATATGTTTGATGCTGAATACATACTATTCCAGATTCCTAAGATAAGTAACATGAAAAACTTTACATATGCTGATATAACCCTAACTATCAGCAACAAATAGATTCTACTTTATGGTCTATGTGTTGGCTCTGACACAGCTTTTGCCTTCTTAGCACTAAGTATCCATGGGTAATAAGCAAAAGACCAAAAATATGAAATAACTGCAAACATAACAATTTCTCTATTTCTATAAAAGTTTAATTACAGACCTCACTAGTTTGGCTCAGTGGATAGAGCGTCGGCCTGTGGACTGGGACTGAAGAGTCCTGAGTTCGATTCCGGTCAAGGGCACATGCCCGGGTTGCAGGCTCAATCCCTACTGCGGGACGTGCAGGAGGCAGCCGATCAATGATTCTCTCTCATCATTGATGTTTCTATCTCTCTCTCCCTCTCCCTTCCTCTCTGAAATCAATAAAAATATTCTTTAAAAAAAAGTTTAATTATAAATAAATAGGGGCAAGTGTACCTATTTCATAAAGAGCTGTATGAGGTTAAATAATATTACATATGAACACATATGGACTTGGCACAAAGTCTGCTTCTTTTTTAAGTGCTAAATTCCTTAACTAAGTCTATATAGACAGAAACAATTCAATATATCACCTAATCAAACAGAGCAAATACTTTGTTCAGGGTAGTGTGCAAGGTACTTTGCAAAATTGTAAAAAGAAAAAAGGTTTGAGTTAGTAAGAGAGTTAAGACATTCACATACAGGAAGGTCAATCAATCCCAAGAAATATGTGTCACTCGGTGACAGAGACAGTAAATTAGTTATTACAGAAAAACTCAGAAACCAGTAAGGGATTGAGTTTTCAGAGAAAGCTCAGTAGAAGAGGCAGAACCCAGCCAGATAAAGCTAAGGTCAGACAAGATTTAGCACACAATGCTGGTGTTTACTCACCGAAGGTACTGTCGCAGCAATTGGAATCATCAACACTGATATTCCCCGAACAAAGTAGGTAACACCCGTCTGAAAACGAGACATTCTACTTTTTTGTAGAGCAACAATCTAAAAGGGCAGAATATATACACACACCATAATTATTAAAATGCATAAAATGGCCTTCACTTACATTTTAACCAATGAAAAAAAAGAAAACACTGATAAGTTTATTTGGTTGATCATCTATCTTTTATAAAACTTAATAATTATGCAGAAATCTTAAAAGTAGCTTTAATTGAAGAGATTCAACTATATTAAATAGAATCACAGCATAATTTTTATAAGACAACTAGAGGCCTGATGCACAAAAATTTGTGCAAGAGTAGGCCTTCCTTCCCCCGGCTGCCAGCACTGGCTTTCCTCCAGCACCCGGGACCCAGGCTTCCTTCTCTTGGCCGCCAGCAGGCACCCAGGATCCAGGCTGGCTTCCCTCTGGCCCGGCTTCGTCAGGAAGGACGTCCAGAAGACATCCGGTCCAATTAGCTTGTTATCCTTTTATTATTATAGATGGTTTTTAAAGATTGTAAGACTGAAAGTCCCTTCAAGATAGGTACTATGGCTCTGGCCAGTGTAGCTCAATTAGGTGAGCATCATCCTGTGCACCAAAGGGTCTGGGGTTTGATTCCTGGTTCAGTCCCTGCTTGGGTTGCATGCTAGAGGCAACCAACCGATCTCTCACATCGATGTTTCTCTCTCTCCCTCTCCCTTCCTGTCTCAGTCTCTCAAATCAATAAAAACATATTTTTTTTAAAAAAGATAGGTAGTATGTATGTTTTTTGGTACTTAAGTACAGTGCCTGGCATAAAGAAGGAACTTGGTATCTCAAAGATTTGTGATCTGGCTACATGGATAAAGGGGAATAACCAAGGCAAGGGAAAGCAGTTATAATTTATGGATTACTTATTTAAGAGGCAACATAGCAGTAATGATTATGAGCCCAGACTCTAGGCCCAAACTTCCTAGGTTCACTTGGCAGCCCTGTATTTAGTGGTCATATGACTGTGCAAGTTATTTAACCTTTCTGTTCCTCACTTTCTCCACCTTAAAATGCACATAATAATAGTAATAGTACCTATATCACAGAATTAGTCAAAAGAATTAGATGAGTTAATTAGCCCTAGCTGGTTTGGCTCAGTGGATTCCAGTCAAGGGCACATGCCTGGGTTGCAGGCTTGATCCCCAGTAGGGGGCATGCAGGAGGCAGCCAATCAATGATTCTCTCTCATCACTGGTATTTCTATCTCTCTCTCCCTCTCCCTTCCTCTCTGAAATCAATAAAAAAATATTTCTTTAAAAATGAGCTAATTAATGTAAGCTATTAAAATAGTGCCTGAAATATGGTGTATGTTAAGTAAGAATAAGCTTTTCTTAAACCTATACATACTGGGTTAGTAGATGGTATAAAGTAAAGACTAAAGGACGGACATTAATCCATGGTGACCTTGTATTTATCACTTCCTTCTTTCTAACAAATATTCACTAAGTCCAACCACGTTCACAAGACTCTGCTGGGTTCCCCTCTAGGGAAATACACTTAGACCACACACTTAGACTGGAGTCTTTCCTCAAGAAACTATCACCCAACACCTTACGGTATCATCTTCATTTTTCTTGTCTAAGAAAATAAAGGTATATGAGATTTCCCAGAGACCAGTGGACATGAAGTCTATGAGATCACAACTGAGGTAGATAATTTCTAAGGTTTCTTCTAGTTCAAAGAGTCAATGTTCTTTTCAGAGTTTGAGAACAGCTCTTTATGAAATTAAAGGCACGCTTCCCATAAACTGTTGAGTAAAGGAGCATGGGATAATGGTAAGACATAGCTAAGAGGTCATATTGAATATGTATGTGTTTTTCCACTCCATCTTATAAAGAAATTCTATTATTTTTCTAAGATCGCATAACTAAAAAATGGCAGTCAGGTAATGACTTTATTCTCTGCCTACAAATTTATATATTAAACATATACACAAAATACCAATCTATTGTGGGAATAAAACCAGATTGATTAGACATCTTAATGACCGCCTTTAACCAAAAGCAAATCACAAAACTGAATGTATTAGAATCATATAATTTTAAAGTTGAAAGAGACTTTGGAAGTGTTCTAATTCAGCTTTCTTACTTTAATGATGAGCATTCTGTCCCCCAGAGAGGTTAAGGAACTGACCCAAGACAGTCAGTTTGTCGATGGCTGACCTGCAACCAGAAACCAAACTAAATTCTAGCTCTACAGGCAGAACCCCAGCCAGATGAAGCTAAGATCAGACAGGATTTAGCACACAATGCTGGTGTTTACGCACTGAAGGTACTGTCACAGCAATTGGAATCAACACTGATACTCCCTGAACAAAGTAGGTAACACCCGTTACCTACTCACCTTCAATGAGTAGCTCTGAATTAAGACTCAAACACATTTATATTTGATGTCAAAACAGCAACAACAGAAATCCTAATAATTTAAATGGCAAACAATCTTGTTTAAAACCACTGACCTCTACTATTATTAAATTGATGGCACCAATGCAGATAGGCAGAATCCAAGTGGAATCCAGTGCAGTGAGGTCAGGAAACCATAGGACCCCACCAGTTGCTAACTGCTCCTGGACAGAAAAACCTGCTGAAAATTTATAAATAAAATAATTTATTACAACAGCAGAAGGAAATACACAAGACATTATGTAGGATAATAATTCCAAAAAGGTGCCCCTCAAACTAAAGACTTGCATTGGTTTTATTCAGGCTCTTCTCATTCTGTAACACAAATCAGTTCTTCCTGGATTGAGAAAGAGGCAAGCAGCTTTTTGTAGCAAACAGACTTAGAGAGAAAAAAAATAAAAATATGTAGCAGTGCCCTGACGGTGTGCCAAGTGGTTAGAGCATAGGCTTACGCACAGAAGGGTTGAGAATTCAATTTCCAGTCAAGGGCACAATTCCCAGTCAAGCGCATGTACCCGGGGTGCAGGTTCAGTTGGTGTGTGGATTGGAGCATAATGCTCTCCAGTTCCATCCATGCTGTTGCAAATGGTAAGAATTCCTTCTTTTGATGTCTCTCTCACACATGATGTTTCTCTCTCTCCGCTCCCTCCCTCCCTCCACTCTCTTTAAAAATCAATGGAAAAATATTCTTGGGTGAGGATTAACAATAACAACAACGAAGTAGCAATAATCGTTTCAGGCTTAACTTTAAATAATTATGTAGGCATAGCTGCTTCTTTAGAATCTATTCAGATTACTTTCTGGTTAGAAATGCCTTTAAATGAAAGTAAAAAACAAATGCTTTAGTTCATATTGTTTCTCAATTAATGTTTACATTTATCACTGTGAAAGCTTTTCTGTTCTCTTAAGTTTATAAACAAAAACAATTCCTGGTTAGGAAACCAAATTCTGAAATTATAACACTAATTTTATTATGATCTCTAAGAAGCAGTATTACTGCTTTCCTTTCTAGATTTATTTTCTCAACACAGTTAGTTTGCTTACACTCAATATTTTAAA
This sequence comes from Myotis brandtii, assembly GCF_000412655.1. Classification (NCBI taxonomy): domain Eukaryota; kingdom Metazoa; phylum Chordata; class Mammalia; order Chiroptera; family Vespertilionidae; genus Myotis; species Myotis brandtii. The sequence goes on from NW_005370660.1 coordinate 2,262,470, forward strand.
TTGTATATTTATATCCTTTATAAGCAAGACTGGTTAAAGTATTCTATTTATGAAAAGTATGGGGTGATAGACACTTTTCAAAAGAGGACATTCAGAAAGCCAAGAGACATATGAAAACATGCTCCAAGTCACTAATCATCTCAAAACTACAGGTTTGTCAAGTTTTCTTAACACTAGAGAGAAGCACTTTCATAATGAAAATAGTTGGCAAATGTATACCTATAGAGTTAAATGTATGGATAACCATGTATATATGTATATATATGTGTTTCTCATTTCTGTGAAATGGTGAACACTATGTCACAGTATAGTAAGGATAAGAATTTGGGAAACTAAGTGGTAGCTTAGGTTGACTGAAGCATGATGACTTAGAAGTTCGCAGTGGATGACTATGGTCATGCACCCTTGGGTAACGGTTTCTAGGACCCCAGAAAGATTACTACACAGGGTAATTACAGTGGATGGACAGCACCCTAGCTATCCAGTTGCTCCTATTATAATATTCACATTTTCTACTTCCTCATTCCTGAGGGCTACTGCCTACTGTATCTTTTCAAAAAGGTGAAGTTTGGAAAATAACCTGTATGATTTGTTGACTAAAGCACCAGACTGGCACAGTATCTTTATCCTGTGAAGCCTTCCCTGACTTTCCATAATGACCCAACTCCTTGCACAAAACCTTTCTTCTAGTACTTAATTCAGTCATTATTTGATTGCAGGTCTTTTGAGTAGGATGGGGTCTCTTTAATAAGAAACTTGCCTGGCCCCAGAGGCTTAGTGGTTGAGCATCGACCTATGAGCCAGAAGGTCAGTTTGATTCCCAGTCAGGATACATGCCCAGGTTGCAGGCTCTGTCCCCAGTTGGGGGCATGCAGGAGGCAGCCCATCAATGTTTCTCTCTCATTGATGTTTCTAACTCTCCCTCTCCTTTCCTCTCTGAAATAAATAAAAATATTTTTTTTTAAGAAGAAAGAATAAGAAACTTGCCCTTCTTATCTTTGTTTCTCCATTTCTTTGCTTTTAGTCCAGCATATAAAATAAGGTGTCCCCAAAAAATGTATACACAGTTTAACAGCTTATAGCTCAATTTTGAAAATGAAATGTATTTTTATAAACACTGCCTTTACAATTATTCAAAGCGTGTGTATACATTTTTTTAGGACACCCTAAATTATGCCAATCCTGGCCGGGTAACTCAGTTGTTTAGAGCGTCATCCCAATACCCCAAGGTTGCAGGTTTGATCCCCAGTCAGGGCCTATACAAGAACCAACCAATGAATACATAAATAAGGGGAGCAACAAAAATTGATGTCTCTCTATCTCCTTTCCTCTGTCTCTCTAAAATCAATCAGTAAATTTTTTCTAAAAAAATTGTTATAGTAACAAGGCAACATGCAACAATTTAGAGAATATAGAAGTTTTACAAAGCACTACTTCTATCATTCCAACCAAGTACAGTCAAGCAAGCTTATGTTTTTAAAAATGAATATATATTATCCTTGAGCGGAGGGTGGTAACGGAGGATGGGGATGGGAGACATCTGAAATACTGTCTTCAGTATTGATATGGGCTTTGATATGGGCTAAACTAGTTCATAGTTGTTAAATATTTAGGACAAATGAATAACATTCTGGATTCCAGTTCATTGATGCAGAATATAATACAAAGCCAAAACAACGTTTGGGGCAAATTAGGAAGAAAAATTTCCCCCATTTGAGGTTCATGTTACAATTAAGAGATTATCTCTTCCTCATTAAGCAAAACTAATTGAAAATGCCTTGCAGTTGAATACTTAATCTTCTATCTGAGGTTTTACTGGGCTTAGGTCATCCAACAAATCAGACTTCCGCATCAGCATACCTTTGGAAATGATTTTATCATCTGTGTGGACAACCCACTCTCTTGGCTGTCCACCTGGCACACTCCCTTTCACCTTCCAAGACTGTCCCAATGAAAATGTAGGAAACCTTCAGAGTGTCTTTCCAGAAAGCCACCCATCTCCAAAACGATGTGGCTGAACAATCATCGTGCCAGTGCTGCATCACCAGGGTGCCACCAACTTATCTAGGATGTATTTACAACCCAGGTGAGCAGCTGTAAATCTGTTCTTTTGGCATAGAGCTATAATTGTGAGATTTCTCTGATCAGTAAAACTTCAAAACTACAGGTTTGTCAAGTTTTCTTAACACTAGAGAGAAGCACTTTCATAATGAAAATAGTTGGCAAATGTATACCTATAGAGTTAAATGTATGGATAACCATGTATATATGTATATATATGTGTTTCTCATTTCTGTGAAATGGTGAACACTATGTCACAGTATAGTAAGGATAAGAATTTGGGAAACTAAGTGGTAGCTTAGGTTGACTGAAGCATGATGACTTAGAAGTTCGCAGTGGATGACTATGGTCATGCACCCTTGGGTAACGGTTTCTAGGACCCCAGAAAGATTACTACACAGGGTAATTACAGTGGATGGACAGCACCCTAGCTATCCAGTTGCTCCTATTATAATATTCACATTTTCTACTTCCTCATTCCTGAGGGCTACTGCCTACTGTATCTTTTCAAAAAGGTGAAGTTTGGAAAATAACCTGTATGATTTGTTGACTAAAGCACCAGACTGGCACAGTATCTTTATCCTGTGAAGCCTTCCCTGACTTTCCATAATGACCCAACTCCTTGCACAAAACCTTTCTTCTAGTACTTAATTCAGTCATTATTTGATTGCAGGTCTTTTGAGTAGGATGGGGTCTCTTTAATAAGAAACTTGCCTGGCCCCAGAGGCTTAGTGGTTGAGCATCGACCTATGAGCCAGAAGGTCACAGTTTGATTCCCAGTCAGGATCAGGCTCAGTTCCCAGTGGGGGGCATGCAGGAGGCAGCCCATCAATGTTTCTCTCTCATCGATGTTTCTATCTCTCCCTCTCCTTTCCTCTCTGAAATATAAAAATATATTTTTTTAAAAAAGAAAGAGCCCTAACCGGTTTGGCTCAATGGATAGAGCGTCGGCCTGCGGACTCAAGGGTCCCAGGTTCAATTCCGGTCAAGGGCATGTACCTTGGTTGCGGGCACATCCCCAGTAGGAGGCGTGCAGGAGGCAGCTGATTGATGTTTCTCTCTCATCGATGTTTCTAACTCTCTATCCCTCTCCCTTCCTCTCTGTAAAAAATCAATAAAATATATTTTAAAAAAAGAAAAAGAAAGAATAAGAAACTTGCCCTTCTTATCTTTGTTTTTCCATTTCTTTGCTTTCAGTCCAGCATATAAAGCAAGGTGTCCCCAAAAAATGTATACACAGTTTAACAGCTCATAGCTCAATTTTGAAAATGAAATGTGTTTATAAACACTGCCTTTATAATTATTCAAAGCATGTGTATACATTTTTTTGGGACACCCTAAATTATGCCAATCCTGGCCGGGTAACTCAGTTGTTTAGAGCATCATCCCAATACACCAGGTTTGATCCCCAGTCAGGGCCTATACAAGAACCAACCAATGAATACATAAATAAGGGGAACTTTCTCTCTCTCTCGCAAATCAATAAATAAAAAATAAAACTATCATGCCACATAAACTTACTAAAATACTAAAGAAAAAAAACTACTTTGCTGCTAAAGCTACAGAATACTCAAACCTACAATTAACATAATCACTTTCACATTATATACATATATTTTCATGGTTTTATATGCACAGAATTATCTTACCTGGCAACTCTTTTGGACCACCCCAACTGTTTTGCACGAACTGCAACTTCATGGTTAAGGTGTTGTGCAATATTTTGTATTTCTGGTTGCAAATTGTCCACCTAGCTAAAGAAAAAGGAGAATTTGTTATGAGCACATAAAGGACCTTTATTTATAGCCACTCATAGTTTTATTTTCTATTCCCTCAACTCATTTAACATTTTGGTTTCCTGCCCAGCCAGAGTGGCTCAGTGGTTACAGTGCCGTCCCATTCCCACCGGGAGGTTCTGAGTTGATTCCCAGTCAGGGCATGTGCCAGTTCCATCCCCAGCCCATCAGGCCAGGCTGCATGTGGGAGGCAACCTATCAAAGTTTCTCTCTCACATTGATGTTTCTGTTTCTCTTTCTCTCTCTCCTCCCCTCTCCCTCCCTCCCACTCTCTCTAAAATCAATGGGGAAAAATATATCCTCGGGTGAGGATAAAACAAAAAATTATGGTCTACTGAACATGTCAAAAAACCTTAAGTCTAAGCATAAGATGTTAAATTGCTTAAGATATCCTGTTACAACCAAATCCAAATTCCAGATTATACACTTAGCTGTGTGCTGTTGGGCAAGTTACTTAACCTCTAAGATCCGGTTCCCCCATAAATAAAATGTGCAGCAGTACCTACTTCACAGGGTTATTCTAAGGATTAAATGAGAACGGCGCCTGCACTTTTATGTTGCAACCCTGGCTTTCCCAGTACCATCAACTGAGGAAACAGAAGGGTATTAATTAAACCTCTAATATTTTCTGTGACAGCCCCCAAACTTTGCATTATCTGCCCTGTGTTGATTCTGTAAAGTAACTCACTGCCTTGATCCTGCTGACGAATCTCTTTCGGTTTTGTTTCCAGGCTTTCCCCCCAGTGATAATAATCTTTGAAGCCAATTTTTTTTTTTGAAGTCTTCTATTTTGAATACTATTTTGCTTTCATTGCACTTAAACTCATAATATGTGACTTGACCTCCTAATCTCGGGAAGCAGGGCAGGAAGGTCTTCCTATCCTAATCCCACACCAAAGACAAGGAGGCACCGAAGGGCGAGCGGCTGAGGCTCGCCGGACACGGGCCTGTCGCCGGACCGGCCTGAATCAGGGGTCAAGTTTGCAAACCGCTAGC